>NC_052046.1:52162763-52365263 GCF_015832195.1 Motacilla alba alba
GTTACTTCTGAAAATGATCAAGAGGAAAACTAGTCACCATATGACAAATGTGATGCCATTACAGTGAAAAATGGCAAGGTCTGTAGTAAAATTTTGGCTATGTCTACTTTCCAGGGATGTAACAATCCCTTAACTTTTGCATAAGCCACACGTGCTACTAAAAATACATAAAATTGTGACTAATATTATTCTTCTCTCTTGCTTGTGCCTGTTGATTTAACTGCTTGATCTCTTGACATTATTGGTCACAGAGGAAAAAAAATTCTCTTAGTTATGCACCAAAAAATACCTCTTCCCTCAGTCATCAAATTTTAACATTCACCCATGCTCTGATCTAATATTTTACAAAGAAAGGGAGCCTGAATTTGCATACAGTGCTGCTTTTCTCTGTCCACAGAACTTATTGTAATTAGAAATCATTCTACAGAGAAACATTTAGTCATGTTGTGTTGTTAACCTGTTTATCCATGACTAACTCATTAAGATCAGTTTTCTAGTGTTAAATTTTCCCTACACCTTTGAAATATATGTATAATCTTACTGTGTTCTACCTCTTTCTTAATCTTGCCACTGGGTGTACTAGAATCACATGGTTTAGGCACAATTAGAGGGTGACTCAGAGAGGAAGAACATCAATCAGATTCACAAATTTATAGAGACTCCTTTTTTAATATAGGCATAGAAGTAGATTAATAATCCTCACAATCAGTAGTTTTTTTCATTAGTCTGTACATTTAGAGCCAGGCATAAGCATAATTCTGCTGCTGATACATCTCTAGTTATTACTAGGTTTGCAATTCAATTACCCGAAGAGCCTCAAGTACCATTGATTATTCATGGGATTCTTGGGTTGGGCTGGCTACAAAACTACTCATTAATCCCTTGAGTGCCCCTGGGCAGTCAGTATGCATCTAGCATATCAAATCTGCCACAGCTGCAGAATATAACAGGCTTTGGATAGTGAAGTATTTGGAGTGAGGGCAGAGCTTTAGCCAGGTCACAGACACCGATGGCTGGTACTCTCCAGCATAACAATACTGTTCAAAACCACATAGCTGTGGGCCTTCTGAAAACAATGTACCTGAATGCTGCATTGGCCAAAACCAGGTGGCTCAGCAGACAGACACACAATTCTGTGTAACTTATTAGGGAAATGGAGGGAAAAAATTCCTCTCTCTTATAGTTTGCATTTGCTGCACTGGAGAAGTTGTTTGTTCAATCAAACATACATCCGTAAGAGGAGAGCTGCCACAGGGACAGGATTTGAGTGCTTGAGGTGCTTATCCTCATTCAGCCTTCTTGAAGATCAGTAATGCCTGTTTCCTTTGCAGGTGGTCCATGAAATGTCAGGAAGTATCAAGACAGTGCCTGAAGAGCAGGACATACTGTTTCTTACCAGCTAGAGCCATAGGTTCATTTTTTGGAGTCATTGAATAACAGTGAGGATAAAAGAAGCATGATTTTCTTGTGCTCCTGAGGTACCTAGCCTGACAAAGTCCATAATCTTCATAGTTCACACATGTTAACTTCACACATTTTATTGCCACAATTAACTATGCTTGTTGCTGGTTTTGAGAGGTTATCAAGTTAATTCAGCAACATTTTGAAGGTAGTTCCTGTTTAAATTACCCTTATGTTGCCTAGCATGTGTAAATTTACATATGCCAGACCAATACAAAGTCTGTGATTGCAGCGAATTCACGTCCAAATCAGATTAACCAAAACAGTCAGTGAAAAGTCTGCACTGATAATTTACTGCTTCCAAATACAATCACACTGCAGTTGGTTAACGTGAAAATAAAAATCTGTGTTCCTTGCTCTTGTCTCCTGTTTTTGTTTTATCAGATGCGCATCCAACAGAAGATGGCTTCTTTTATGGTTTCAACATGCTTTAAATACTTCTACATATATTGCATTTCCCTGTGTGAGAAGCTAAGCTTTTCCATTATTTATTATGTAAATGGCAAAGCCCTTGCAGACCAGTGCAGTCCAGGCTGTGTAGTCCATATAGTCTAGTTTGCTACAGAAAAATGATGAAGACATACCGGTAGGTCAGTATACCAGTACTGGATTAGGTTGGTAGAAATATCTGGAGAAGTTTGCATGACTCTAGTTTTGTGATGTTTGACTCAAGGCAATGCTTTCTGTGCATTCCTTCTGAGTGCTTGCATTTACTTGAATCTCTTTCCCAAGTAAGGCAGGCATAAAAGCAAAACAAATTAAACTAGTGATGGACTCCAGACTTTTCACCGGGCCTATCTTTTTGCAGGTATGTTTTTGTATGCACACATATATTTGCATCCATCTACACACATCAGCGTATTTCCATGCTAGGTACCTAAGTGTATAGTGGGGAGAAAGAGAGAAAAAAAAAAAGGGAGAAAGATATGAAGTTGTGGCATTACAGAACTTTTCTAATTAATACCTTATTGTCATATGTCAATACTTGTATCTTTCTCTAGGTGGGATGTTGTTGTGGTTTCAGCCCAGCTGGAGATGAAACATCATGAAACTGCTTTTTCAACCCTCCCTTTCTCTGCTAAATCACCGTGGAATGGAGAGAAGAATAAAAATAACACTTGTAGATTGAGATACAAACTATTGAATTATTAAAAACAAAGTAAATACAATAATAATAATAGTAATAATAGTAATAGCAATACTACTACTACTACTACTACTACTACTACTACTAATAATAATAATAATAATAATAATAATAATAATATTAACAGTAAAGAATAATACCAATGATAATAAAAAGGGAAAGGAAAAGAGCCCCAGATAAGTGATACACAATACAGTTGGTCACCACCCACTGACTGATCTCAGAGCCCACTTCACAAACTCAGATCAGGCCCCCCCCTTCTGGATAACTACCCCCAGTTTACACACTGAACATGACATTCTGTGGTTAGGAATATGCCTTCAGTCATTTCAGGTCGCCTATTCTGGCTGTGCTCACTCCCAGTTTCTTTTGCATCCTTCTTCACTGGCAGAGCATGAGACAAGAAAAAAATTTCTTTGTCTCAAGATAAACATGACTTAGCAAAAACCAGTACACGGGGGTGCTATGAATGTTATTCTCATTCTGAATCCAAAATGCAGCATTGTAACAGTGACTGAACAGAAATTAAGTCTATCCTAGTCAAAACCAGGACAGATGCTAAAACTGGGACTAAAATATGCTTAATGTATTGATCTCATGGTATCAGTGTTGCATCCACTTAGGAATTGAAGCTGTTAGTCAATCTCTTTGAGAGCTATACGTAGATCATTATGATAGGAAACTTTCTTTTTAATGGGTTTGTGTCTTAAATGAAATATGTGACAATTTCTCCCAACTTTATCTGGTCCTTGTTGTACGTGTTGTCAAAAGATCTTGAGAACCTTTTCTGGCAAAGTTGAAACCAGAAACATAATAATTGTGAACACTGCGAGAAAGACAACTCAAAAGAATGAACCTCTTTCTTTCTTGCTTGGTTTTTCTTACAGAGATTCTCCTGAGACTTGGAAACAGTAATTCCTGAACTGGGAAGATTGACCTGTTCCTTTCATGAAGGGGCAACAGCATTTTGACATCAAGTCATCTAGTGGCTTGTCACAAAAATGCAACCTGTGTAACACGTGGAGAGGAAATTATGTATATTTCAAGGTGAAGAAAGGCATAGGTGGGACTAGAGAGTTGTAATGGGTGCAGAAAATACTAAGGACATTACATTTCTGGTCAGGCTGCAAAAGTTCAAGATCAGCAGTGTTCTTCTTAAGAGAACTTGGGTATTTGGGAAATGCCTAACAAACAACCTTAAAAATTCTTAAGCACTATAAGGCAGGGAAAAAAACCCCAACAAAACAAATGAAGCATGTCTTTGCAATTGGGGTGGAAATCTTCTGTTTACTAATAACTCCATTCTTATTTATCCAGTTGCTAATGTCCAATGGACCTATTTAGGTGCTTAATGTTATGCTTCTGTCCAACTGCCTTGTCTGAGCAGAGCCAAAGTGTTGACTGAAGAATCAAGATGTAGGATAGCCCCCTTGGGTACTTGTGACCTTTAGATGACACTTAGGCAATTCAAGCAACATTTGTTTCTCCTGGAAGAGTAAAATCCAGGTATTCAAACAAAAAGAAAAGTGCAAATGCGAAGTAAAAAAATAGAACCACTCTAGATATTCATGAGATTATGATAAATATAGTATTTCAAGCTTTGATTTTTAAAAGTCTAATAAAGCTTATTTAAGTAAGACTGATCAATTATGTAGATACAACTGGAAGACAAAATAGGTCTAGTCCATAAGAATTATTGCATTATTGATATTAAATTCCAATTACAGTTATTCATTCACAAATTATGACTTTGTAGAGAAGTTATAAAGAACTTCTGTAGCTGTTGAAAAGTTGTGAAACAGCAGGTAAGTGCTACTGAGACTGAAAAGTAGCACTGTCTTATAAATGTCTTTGTTGAGAAAGCTTCAAAATCCCAAGCAGAAATAGCCTCTTACAATCCAATAGAAGGGGATTTATAATTTATGAAGTGGTTTAAGGCAAGCTGAAGTAAATTTGGAGATAAAAGAGACTCTGCTTCTTCATGCTTAACTTAGTATGGGACCTTCTTAGGTCCTGTACCACACAAGTATGATTTTAATGGTGTACATCTGGCTAAATACCACATTTCTCATATGGGCCAAAAAACAATGAATATATGTTAGAGATTTCTAAAAAATAATTGAGGATTTTCAAGTACATTACAAGAGAAATAGTCTTCAATGTTGGCAATTAGTATTGCCAGAACCATCAGGACCTAGCAGGTCAGTCAATCAGACACAATGGCTGAATCAACCAGTGTTTCAATTCCTTCTCATCCTGAGCATTGTATTTTTATTTCAAATTCTATTTAGTCTTGAGGATCTGATTCAGAGGAATTTGACTTCTCCAATCAGCAGGTTCACTGGACTGGGTATTTCAATTGGCTGCCCCAATTTTTACCTGTCAGTTACCTGTATTTAATGTGACAGTCTAGGTGTCAATGCTTTGAAATATGGCTAGAAATTTGGGGTTGGAAGTATTTACCATCTTCTGGCGTAGCTTTTTGTTCAGTTTTTTGGTGGTTTTGTTTGTTTCTTTGTTTTTAATTTAGAAGAGCTGACTTTCAGTAACTTAGGACCTTGTTCTCTCAAAAGGGACTTAAATTTTAAAATCTCAGACAAACTGTGGTCAAGTGCAGTGTTTTATGTGATATTTCTGCAATTGAATGTGGAAAATCCAGTAGTGTGCTGAAAATAATCTGTATGATTAAATACTAAAAAAAGGCCTAGTAGATCTAGCTCACGGTATGACACATACTATAAATAGTAATTTTAAAGGGAGTTTAGGAGGACAGAACTGTGTCTTTCAGCTGGTGTGATTAATGGGGAGGATGGCTCTGCTGCTGAAAAGCTTGTTTTTATGTTTTAGCTCTGCTCTTCCATCCTGATGATTTTTTTGCCTCAGGGTAGCTTCAAAATAATTTTAAGAGAGTTCACTGGTCTCACTGTCAAGTCACTGCTGTAGGCTAAACTGGAAATAAAATATCATTGTTTCATTCTTCCATTTTACCCCTTTCAAACACTTAGAAAAGCAGCTCTTGCTTCCTGTTAAAACTTGACTCATCACAGCTCTGTGCAGCTAGTTCTTGTTTAATAATGTTTAGCAGATCTGTGAATGTGTAAGAGAGGATACTCTACAGTGACTATGGCATCAGTTACGTCTTTCAGCCTCTGTGCAGGTTACTGTCTTCTTTGAGAGTCAAGGTGGAGACTTCCACTCTTTTAATTCCATGGTTTGCTTCCAACCCTTGGAAGACACAAAACACTGACATGATATGTTTGGGAGTGAAAATGTTGGGCTCCCAATGGGATGAATGTTGACTCCCAATGGGATGAATGCTGGGCAATCTCTTCCCATCTTATCTGGAAGCACACATCTCAAAAGGCAAAATCTCACACTGCAAAATTACACTGTCATTATAAAGCAGATGTGAGAATACCTAAAGTAAGGAAATTTTGATTTTTCCTGTGTGTTACTGTCTACCAAAATGTGTTTGAGAGAATGTTCCTTTGACTATATGTAAAATCATAAACAAAATTAATAGCACTCAGGACCAATATTTCAAATATCATTCATACAATTTAAACAGTAAAATTGCAATCCCTTCTTGGTGTGTTGTATTATGCAGCATTATCTTGTGTTTGCACCAAGGTCAGCAGCTTTGATTAAACTGCATTATCAGCTGTTTTACCTGGAAAGAAAACAGTGATATTTTATCCTTCATTTTTTTCACTTTTTTCCTTTTTTTTTTTAATCTATCAACTAACTGGAAAACACAGAAAAAAATATTTTGAATAGCTGCAAATCCAGAAAACCAACCTAGAGTTGCTGTCAAATAGCTGAAGCAGCCAAAGGAAGTTTCCTTCAGGGTGATTTATGGGGCAAGAAATACTGAGTTTTGTTAAAGCGGACTTCAGAATGAATTTCTGTAACTCAGGTTTTCTTTCTGGAGTTTCCTCTCCTGACTATTTCCAGAAGCAAGGTTAAACATCTGCTGCATGGGGGATTGTGAGATACTAGGGCAACTCCTGAGATGTTGTGGGCAAACTATTCTTTCTCACATAAAAACTAAACTATTAGTTTTTTAAATTAAGGAATGATTTATGCAAGAGAGGTTAGTGAATGACTAGCAAACTGTAGGCCACATAAAGTCTTGACATTTGGGTATGTGAATGTAAAAACTGATTGTTTTATTTCAATATAAATAGCAGAGGCAGCAGGCGTTATCACACAGATTTGATTTGTTTGGTGTGAAAGATAAGGTCATCCCTGACAGTGTGGGGACAGACACTCAGACAGAAAAATGCTGAGTGGTAGAGGTGTAGCCAAGTACTGCTGCGATAATCCACGGAACTTGTCATTGCCTGGAATTGTTCTTGGAAATACTGAGATTGTGTACAGACGTTACACGGGCAAAATAGATTCATACACAGCACAGCCCACTTGCTAAGAACATCTCTTCAAGAGGAAAAATGGTTTATATTCTGTACCTGAGCCTAACCCTAAGGACTAGACAGTAATAGAACTGAATTCAAAATGATTTTTTCCTGCTACTTGAAAGAGCATCTCCTTGAAAGGGACTGAGCAGCACAACATACTACTACTCCCATTCATGCCGCTGTCCGAGGATGGGGAAGGAAACCTGTCTGTTCCCAGGGGCTCAAGGATATTGAGCCACCTGATGCATTTTTGAGTCAGATCGTTTTGACACAAGATTCAGTGGAGCATAGAAGATTAACTTTCTGAAAATGAAAGATAGAAGAAAAGGAACTGCTTATCAAATATGCACATTTCAGATGGAACTTCACACTCCGTGAAAAGATTTTAGATTGCTGTAAGCTCTCTGGAGTACTCCTGACAATGTGTTATCAGTTCATGTTTGCATGACAGTGGCAGGCCATGCAGGAAACATTAAGCCACATGACTTCTAAGATGGAATCAATCAAGTGAACAGTACAGATACTGAAAACTAGTTTCACCTTCATAAGGTCTGGTTATCTGTGCATCAGACATGAGGTTTGTCAGCCCCATTTCAGTCTGACCAAGTTCAGTGCTGCATTGAATTTAAATGAACTGATATTGTATTATGTATGAAAGATGACAGCAAGATGATTTCATGAAAACCAAGTCCCCATGAAATATGAACTATTACTGGAGGCTTCACCCCTCACTTACCTCACATAAAATGCCCATTTAAAAAGCCTTTGTCTTGTTAACCTTTACAAGTTTGTGTAAGGCTTTCCATTATCCTTAAGCAATGTTAGAATTGTAAATGAGGGACTGACACCAACAGTTCAGAGTTTTTATGACACTAAGGTAACAAGACCATGCTAAATACAGAGAATTAATATTCCCAGAACTCTTCTTGCTGTCACACAATTGTTAGCTCATAGATACTGAGTACATTCAGGAAACATGAACAGACCCCAAGGAGAGGTGACTGTCCCTGCTGTGAACAGTGAAATCATCTTCACAGAATCACAGAAAGGGTAAGGTTGGAGGAACCACTGGAGGTTATCTAGTCCATCAAACAGAGTCTCCAGGGCATGTCACTTAAGGCTGTGACATGTCCAGATGGCTTTTGAGTATCTCTATAGTGTTCCTTACTCCAGAATAACTAGAAACAGACATACTAGCTTTCAGTCAAAGTTTTACTCTCAGTTTTGCTTAAAAGCTGAGAAAAGTGTCAGAAATCAAATTAGAGGATTGTTAACTCATCAGTTAATTTTCTGTACTCTGGTAGCAAAATTAAATCACATAGCATTACATTTTTTTAAAGGCTCATATTCCAAAGATGCAATGGGCTTTGGGGACAGCACCAGAATAACTCTGGATATGCTCTTCAAGGTTTTGAGTAGGTGGTTTTAAGCTCTTAGATAAACAGTTAGGAAAATTTCATTTAGTGAAATAATTTTTCTGATCATGCTGGTATTTCAATTGTTGTTTCAAATGTGTATTTATTCTTGAGCTCATTTTCACAAAGACTGCTATAATGGCTTTATTTGCTATAGCAGTCATTAAGTAGAAGGCTGTTTGATACATCCACATCCATTGGTTTAGGATACTAAACTTCATTTCAGTGCTTATCCTATTGTGTGACAGTTATCCTTCCCATTAAAAAGAAATGTCAGCCTCTTATGAATGTGAGGGATGACTGAACAATTACTCCTACATTTCACTCTCCCATATAAGTGCAAAGTTTACAACATCCTTCACTTTCTTATGCTATTTGTTGAAAAAGAGGGAACAGGTACTTTAAAGTACTTGAGAGATTTGAATATATAAAGAGGAACAGACATTTCAAAAACTGTTGTGTACTCTTTAATACCTGCTTATAAAATTTTGGGTTTAATTTTGAAGTCTGTTTTTCCTAATTCACTTCTAAGTTTGAATAATCTTCTTGTTTAAATATTTTTCCCTGGTTTCATGAGGATTTCTTTTTTTTTGTTTGTTTGGGTTTTTTTATGGGGGGGATGCTTGCAGCTATTACATTTTACAGAAACACTGAGAGAATTTCACTGTATAATTCTTCTTTAAAGACATGTTCCTTCACCTTCTGCCACATGCCAAACATTGAATTTTATCAGCATAGCAAACTTGTTCATTTTTGATGGTTAAAGAAGTATTGTCTGTTGAATATACTTTAGACTATCCTTTTACTCTCTGAGAAGGTGTTTGAAACCTGAAATATGCATCACACATTTTAAATGTGCAAAAATTATAAAGCAAATTTGGGGCAAAGCATTATATCAATATATACATACCTATCTTTCCAGTGTTGCAGTGAATGATGACTCAAATAACCTTTTTGTCTTGTTCACATGTATCATTTTGCATGCTGAAAACATTGTCTTTGATCAAAAGCTTAAACAGTTATATGTGATTCTGAGTCTAAGGAGGCTTTCCCTTTGAAATAATGTTCTAAAATCCTTCATTCCATGCTCTCTAATGTGTTTTTGCAATTAAAAAATGCTGCATTTGAATGTAAATTTAAAATGGCCTTGAGAGGTGAAGGCAATTTAAATAGCTCCCCTCCAATTATGTTTTCCTGTATGTGAGCTAAGAGTCATCAGAAAGAATCACGTTGTACAGTGGTTAACAAAATAGATCCACTTTTAAAAAAAACCCCAACCCTCCCACAAAATGATAAAGTTCTTAACTGCCCTCCCAAGAAAAATCCAAACCCCAAAACAAACAACAAAAAAACTCCCACCAGCAAAACAAACCAACTTAACAAATGAGAAGAAACAGGATTAGCCTGTGGGAGGACAGGAACATCTTTCTGCATCTTGGAACTACAGCTCAAGCTAATGCTAGCTAGTGGCATTGTAATTAAGGCAGAGTGATGAATTTATTGACTTAATTGCAGGAAGTCTGCATGTTGTGTTTGATGCAGCTGTACTTTGAATTTAAAATATATGTTTGTCATGATGCTCCTGACAGAAAAAAATGCAATCAACTTCTTTTTCTTTTGCCTTTAATCACATGACTCAAGGCTTATTGAGGATTTTTTATCATTAAGAGCTTTGAATCAACATAACCTTATTGAATGACTGAGGAAGGATTACATAAACCATGTTATGATTTTTTTTCTAAAGTACCAAATGCATATTTTTTATTTCAATGACAGCCATCATTAGGAAGTTTAAAGAGTATTTCCCCTTTTATTAGTATTTTTTCCTTCAATTTTTTTTAAAGCCCATTATGTATCGTAACAATATAAAGCCTGTCAATTAGCCCCACTGCCCTAGATAACCCAAAAATAATATATACTGTAAGTAGGAAAAAGAAAATTGCTTGAAAGACTTTTTTTTTTTAAATGAAAAAACACAGTGAAAAATTAATTGCTAACATTCTCAGTGACATTAGTGAATAGAACTGATTTCAGGAACTTTCCTCCTCTTCTCAGACCCATTTCCTACTAAGTGGAAGAGAGGATTTTATTTGCTCATTTCTTCTTAAGAAATTTTAAACACTATAGACCCTATAGGCCATCACCAATGTAAAAGTGCAGAATTACATGAACTATAGAATCACAAAATTATTTGGCTTAGTAGAGCCCTTAGTCTAACCCTCCTGCTGTGACCAGGGACATCTTTCACAAGGTCAGGGTGCTCAAAACCCTATCCAACCTGACTATGAACACTTTGAATGACAGAGCTTCCACAACTACTCTCAGCAAGTTTTTTAGTCTAACCTCTTCCTGGTCTAAATCTACTGCTACCCTTCCTCCTACCACTAGAGATCCTGGTAAAAAGGCTGGCTTTGTCTTTCCCGTAGGCCGCCTTTACATATTGAAAAGGTGCAATGTGGTCTCCACAGAGACCACAGAGCACTTCCACTCTTCAAGTCTGTCAAGGTCCCTCTGGACGGTGTTCCTTCCCTCAAGTGAACCCACTGCACCACTCAGCTCAGCATTTTCTGCAAACTTGTTGAGGGTACAGTCAATCCCACCCGCTATGTCATTTTTTAAGATTTGAAATAGTACAGGATCCTTGAGGAACACTACTGCTTTTTGGTTGCCACTTGGGTTTTGAGGAACTCTTTGGACATGGTCATCCAGACAGTTTTTTATCCATCTAACAGTCAATATGTGAAACATACGTCTGCAGTTTAGAAGTAAAAATGTTGTGAAGACCACGAATGAATTTAGAACATGAATAAATTTGGCATTCTACATTTTAGTAGAAGGAAGATTTATTAGAGCATCCCCACTAAGAGCTTCTGGTCATCTTTTTGCTTAAGTGATTTTGCAGTATGGAGAGTCAGTTACAGTGACATTAAAATTACCTCTAGTGGTGGAAGGTTAACATCTTTAACATTGCCATCATTAACGTGAAATAAGGTAAAATAAATGAAGATAAACTCATCTTTTTCTTCTCTAGGACTCAAATATGTAACCTTAAGTACAATGTCCACTCAGGGTTAAATTCTAAACTATTTTTATTGTTGGAAAGTGTGACTGTGTGTTGTTGATTATTCAGATTCTGAAAAAGGAAATGCATACACTCAAATCTGCCAACCACACTTGGAAAGCTGTCATACAGAATTGGTTGGACATATTTGGGTAGGCAAGGACAGTGTGTTTTGGTTTCCAATATTTGAATTTTTAGTCTTTTCTAGTGTGTTGGGTTTCTTGTGCTTCTTGAACCATGTGGTGTTTCAGGAAATAGTGTGCTTTGTAAGTACATGCAACTTGTTGCTTTTTCAGTTATGCTTTATTGGCTAGTACTAGATGAATCTATCTTATTGCTGTATCCATGTCTTAAAAGAAGACTGCTTCACTAATTGTGGTAGTACAGGAAATAAACTTTCCATGTTATATTTGGTTGTTTATCCTTTTTTCTTCTTTCAAACACAGAAGTTAACTTTTAAAAACTTTTTCTGTTCTTAAAAGCTTCCAAAATCTACTTCTTTTTAAAAGACAAAGAATGTTGTTAACTCTTAGGACACTACAAGCATAAGACACTTTTTTTCCAAAATAAACCATTGTCCTTTTCTCATTACTTGCTCTTGGCTTAGACCATGAAATAGTGTTGTTGGTCTAACTCCCTGGCAATCTGACTTGTTTGTGTGTGTGGGGCCAAGTTAACCTATGCTTTTACTTCATAAACTTCAAAGGAGTCCCACCAGGCATGAATCTAGTGTATGTCTTCTCTTTCCAAGGCACTGAATTAATTTGCTCAGAAGGAAAAGCATTCATAAAGGAATATAGAGTTATTATGTAATTTCCAACAAAAGAGTAGATATTGATTTCCAAGTGTAATATAAAAGTGCACTTTTCATTCTGTATCAACTTTTATACAGTGTTTCTACTGCACAAGGTCCAGTTAGGATGAATTAAGTTGCATTATTTGTACGGGACAAGAGAATGATTGAAATATTATATTATCGTAAAACTATGGAAATTATTCAGCATCCTGTACTAACTTCAGTGCTTGCAGTAGTTAAACTTCCTTTAATATCTGCAATATGAAGTTGAAATTCTGGTGAGATTGGTTAAATAGACTAAAGTTTCTTAAAATAAAACAATCTGCTAGAGGCTGCTTCTGTTGCATTGCCATGTAAGGATTTGAATTTCCCAAAAGTAGGGAATAAATTCACAGAAAGTTGATGTAGAAAGACAGAAGGCAACGGAAATGTTCCTGGAAAGAAAATCACTGCAGTTAGGAAATATTGGAAACAACAGACTCTTGTGGTCTTAGCTGAAACAATTTGGCAGTCTTGAAGGAAAATTGTTCACAGCTTATTGAGCTGAGGTGAATTGTTTTCTTTGCTAAAAGAAAAAGAAGCTGTAAAGCAGACAGGTAAGAATTAATGGAAAGCATGTGATGCTGTTAAGATCTGGCATGCAGGTTGGGAGGCAGAATATGCACATCTTAAAAATCTGAAAAATTTTCCCTTCAAAATAGTCAAGCTATCTCCACAATATCTAAGTATCTCCACAATATCAGATATCTCAGCAATATGTTTTGGGCCCAGTTATCTATCTGGAATGGCACTGTGATTAGACACAGGGTAATTATGAAATTTTATTTCTAACTTCTCGATTGATTCAAGGAAATGAATTCTTCATCCTGTCCAAAGACAGATGACAATTTTCTCCTTGATCTAATGTAAATTGTCAGTCAAATATTATTATTCCACCTTTATTCACTAATATTTAGCAGATTTACCTCATTAGAAGGGAAATTTAAGCGTGTCATGCAGCTTCTAACAGAAGAAACCTGGTGGGTGGGAACAAATAGTGCAAAGCAAAACTGCAATTTAAGTGAGCCAAAATAAGTATCTCTGTGTTTCTGTAATGGGGAAGAGGATAGCTTAAAAAATCTCTTTGATACCTTTCACTCCCTTTAACATCTTCGCACTTTTTTTTTTGTTTTTTTTTACAAAAGAACAGTTTGTCCTTGGATAAAATTTGTCAAGAAAGCAGTTGCTGAAGTGGCTAAGCTAGGTCCTGCCCTAGGAATACAGTCTGCAATGAACTGCCTCACTATGGCGGAAACTGCAAAGAAGAAATTGCAGCCCAGTGACGCATCTCTCCCTCCTCTCACTGGTAACAGGGGTGTGCAATGGGGAGCCGAGGAAGCAATACTTTGCTCTCTGATACTCTGTGTGTCTTGTGTCCTAGGAAGGAAGAAACAAAGGCTTCAGGCTGCTCCCCAGCAGGTTGCTCCCCAGCATAATCAGATTTTATGAGTTTACAGTCCAGTACACACAGACTTCTTCTCTATTTACTATTTACAGCACACATCACAGCCTCTGTTCTCAATGTCAAAAGGAGAGAAGCTTTATTTTACAGGGGAGTACAAGAGGTCAAATGTCTTTTGTATTATACACACTCCTAGTTCTCCTCTGTTTCAGATGGAGATGTGACCACTGGACTTCAAATTCTGAATTATTTATTGAGGGAAAATATAATTTATGGATACCCAGACCTATCTCTTTATAGGCAACTTGTGTTGTTGCAGTCAGAGATGTCAGAGTTGCGTTTACAGCTCACCCAATTAAGAGATATCCTTGTATGTAGTCTGACCCCAAATTCATTATGTAATGGATGTACTGCACCTGCTATCTTTAACGCATAAGGAATATGAGACAGTTTAGATATAAATTATTGCTTCCCATATTCTTGATGAGCAGAGCATTAACAAAAGTAAACTACATATTTATGAAAGAAAAACATTAGAAGTATTTGTAATGCATTTAAGTACAATAACAGATTTTTTTCTGAATGCTTATTTTGCTTCCTGTACTTCTAAAACTTTTATTTTTCCTTCCTGCCCATCATCTTTCAGAAGCAGATCTATGAGTTTATACATTCACTGGCAGCTTTGCTAACTATGTCCATGCATTCCTTTACACCTTGCAAGACTGTAAATGTATTCCAATGCCAGGCTGTCAGAGGAAGCTGCGGATGTGGGATACTGCAAATCAGAGGTGTGGTAAGAGAGACAAGTGTGTGCAGCAGATAACTGTACTTGATTAGCTAGATTTAAATAGTGTTGGAAGAATTTCCCAGGTGAAAATAAAAATTGTCAGTTCAGTTTAATTTCATGGTGAATCAAACAAGGAAATTAGATTCTGCTACTCTACTAGTTTGACATCTATGGCAAGTGACAATTAGAGATGATGAGAGAACTTATATTTATTTCAAAACTCTTGATTTCTTTTTTTTTTTCTGATGGGTATGTAACTTTTATTTACCTTTGCTCAGAAATATAAGTTATTATTATTTGATTGACAAGTAGTGGATTTTAAGAATTCATTGTTATATTAGGTTCATTTTGATAGAGTACTGCAGTTAAATTTAGAGGTAACTTGAAGTGTGCATTTTATTGAAATAATTTCTTGGGATGAGGCATATCAGGCACAAGTACTCTACAAGGAATAAAAGTAGTAATGCCTCAAACAAGGAAATATTACAGTTTAATGAAGTAAGGATGAAGGAAATGTGAAAGAAATTCCTTTTGCTATACTTGGCCACTCAGTTCAATCCTGAGTTTCTTCATTACCCTTGGAAAACAAGATTAAATAACAAATCAAAACACAAACACATTCTTTAAAAGCAGTCCTGAAGTCCAAATTCTAATTAAGTGAACTTCACAGTTAAATTAAGGTTCAAAGAGCATGAAAAATCAAGCATAACTGAAGCATGAAATGATTGTATATGAGGTTGTATTCACTTCCCAGCCTGTGCAGTGGAGTTTGTATCCAGGAAGGCTTAGATTTACAAGCAGCATAGAAACAGCATGAGGAAATTATTTCCCACCTTATTTTGCTACTTCGGATACAAATGCATTGTTGTCTGGCGGCTGCAAGGAAATCATCAAACAAACATGGAAAAATGGAGAAAAAGGATCATTATGGCACATTCTAGAGGAAAAAAAATGCTTCTCAGATCCTGCAGTAAGTTGCCTTATATTGTAATATGCTGTGAAAGGAAGGTATGTATTCTTGCTGCAATTCACCATCTGTTAAAAGAAGAAAATATTTCTCTTACAAGATTTTGTGGGCAGGAATACAGCATTTTTACCTATTGGGAATCAAATATTATTAGTCTTAAGTAGCCTTGGTGATTTTCTTTGGTCTCCATTTTTCTCTTTTTCAGAAGGTAATCTCAAACTGCCAGTTTCTATATGTAGTTAGTTTTAGCTTGTTATACACAGTTGCTCAAATACTCATGTGGCCTTGTGCTGTGCGATTCTTTCGTAGTTCATTTGTTTGTAGATAAAGGGAGACATGCAGGAGTTCTCTCACATGAACTATCTCCTACTGCTTTCATTCTCTCTCTCCAAAGCAAAGTCTTTGATAGGAAGCTTCATGATGGTTGTTAAACTGGCAGTTTTCTCTCATGTCCTGCATAACTGATGGATGGAAGGGAACTCTTCAGGATTAACATCCCTGGATGATGTGTTATTTTTCGTTTTCCTTAAGGATTTCTTTTAAAAATATCTTGAAAGTGGAATTCAATTTTGAAAGTATAAGACTGAAAAAAAAATATTTAACTGTGCTGTAATATTTTACACAACTATCTAGAGGGGGCCTACAGGGAAGCCAGAGGGACTTCTCATCAGGAGCTGAGTGACAGGTCAAGAAGTAATGGGTACAAATTGAAAGGGGAAATTTAGGTTAGATATTAGGAAAGAAATCTTTACTGTGAGGGAGATGAGGCACAGAGTGTTCAGGGAGGTTGTGGATGTCCCAGCCCTGGCAATGTCCAAGGCCAGGTTGGATAAAGTGTTCAGTAACCTGGTATAGTGGAAGGTGTCCCAGCCCACAGTAGAAGAAGCTGAGGCTAGATGATCTTTAAGGTCCATTCCAGCCCTTTAACATTTTACAAGTCCTTGAATCTGTAAAGCCCCCTTGGAGGTTCAACAAAATAAAAACACAGGCTGGCTTCTCTTTCACATCCACTACAGGACTTTGTGCATCCTATATGTCAGATATTACCAGTTTTTCACAGCTCTCCACTGTGGGATGCCCTAGTGTTTGCATTAGCAAAACAAGTGGTATATATTTTGGTTGACTTCTTGTAGGGTTATCTTTAAACTGTCCCAACCTTTTTTTTTTTTTTTTAGTATTTGGAATTTAGGAAACAGAGTGGACAAGATTCAAAGAAAATTTGAGAAAAAAATTGTTACATCATCAAGAAGACCTGCTTAGGTGTCTTTTGTTTATATGAGTGTTTCAATCTTCACTACATGTGGTTTGACAGGTAATAGGAAAGAGAAAGTTTTAGGAAAGCATATCTTTATGAAGCATATCTTCACAGTGAAGCAGTGATACTATAAGGTCTGTTTCAGAAGAGTGCATGTACATGAGTACATGAATGTGAATTTTTGAGATGTTCCTGAATTGGGGATCTGCTTGCAAAAATGTGGCTTATTTGTTGAAACTACTCTCATTCATAATATCTTTAGAAATTAAAACAAAAAAAGATACTACAGTGAAAGATTGGCTGAGACACTTCATTTTTTTGCTTTTTTAAAAGCTTTTAATTGAAAACATACTGTTTTAACAATAATCTCCCTTCTCCCAGTTAGGCATAATTGGTCCTGGAAATAAGATTTCTGAAGAAATACCGTTTATTAAAATACTGTTAGCTTTTTATATCAAAATCAAGTAAGCATTTATGTGGCTCTAATCTTTACCCAGAAACCAATTCTGTAGATTTTTTATAGGTCTGGTTTTTTTCCTTCTTTTACAATGAGCTTTTAAAATCACGCATAAACTTGTGAAATCCTCACAGAATTTTGTGGTTTCTGACCAAAGCTTGAGCTCAAAGCTGAAATAATAAAGTCCATACAAAAAGTTGGTTCTTTTTTCCCTTGTACTTAAAATTCAGCTAAAACCAGAATACAATTAATTTCAAACTTAATTCGAAATTAATTAAGCATTCTATTTCAGATCAAAAATATTATTTTTGAAGCTGTTGCCCCACTTGATACCACACAATCTAAATTTCTCACAGGGGAAAGCTAAACTGATAGTTCAGCTCTATGTGCTAACCTAATGTGGATGTAAAGCCCAAGCTGTCACTTCTTCCTGAGACAGCCTCCAGCTGTCTCGGGAAGAAGTTTTTTGTGAGGACATCCAGTACAGAGTAACACACTACATTTTTTCCAGAATGAATCCCTGAACGACTTGCAGCAGACACAGTGCCCTCAACATCCACTGCTTTGATATTATGATTGCTCCTAGTCATCCAAATTACTTAATAAATTAGACACGGCTGATTATGGTAACTGAGATACATTTTGTATAATACTCTATTAAAAAGCTAAAATACCTCTAATGCAATAGTTAAAAGCCAGAGGTAGCCTTGATGTCCTTGTCCATCTCTGGATGTCTGATACAAGACAGTAAATAACTGCAATTAAATCTTTGCTCTAATAACTTTTACAATTTAGTTTTGATATGTCATGCCTATCCAACAAAAGCCTGTTTTCAAAACTGCTTTGTGTATTGTTTAAGACACTTGCAATTAAATTTCACTGGGCTTCGAAGAAAGCTCAGAAGATTTTTTTATATGTAATGAAAGTCTTGCAGCAGACTTAAGTATGAATACTAGACTAGGCATCTGCGTAGGATTAGGAAGCATGAAAATAATGTGTCAGGGTTGACAGCATATTGTATGTTGTGTATTTTTATAAAACCTGAATTGCTGGGTGTTAAAACTCAGCTCATTACACAGTTTAAAGCCAAAAAGTTTTATCAGTAAAAAAATTATTCGTTGAACCTGACATGGCTTGTTGAACGCGTGTGTTCATCAAGTTCATCTTGTGCTCAAGAACTCAAGAACTGCCTGAGATTCCATCGTGGTGAAAGACTGAGGTCTTGAAACAAATCCTCCAGCTTTCAAGAAGGTCCTGCTTCTCTGGGAACAGGGAAGAAGACCAGACCTGGTGAACCAGGACAGTAGCATTTCTGAATGAGCTGCTGGGTAGATGTGCAGTATTGGTCCCTCCAGTTGCTTCTCACTAACCTTCCCCCCAAATCTGTCCATACAGATCCTGCCAGAGAGAAGGAAGCTGTGTGTCCGCACCATCTGAGCAGCCCACTGGAGTTCACATGAAAATCTGCAGTATCCCTCAGTGGAATTTTGCCATTATAATTCAAAAACTTAGGGTTAGATTAAATAACCCAGCATTTCTTCTTGCGTAGAATATAATTTTATTTCAGTGAAATTCACATTTAAAACAATTTAAAAGTACTAAATTTCTTCAAAGAGGAAAATAAAATGGAAAATTTGCTTTTTCACTAGTTCAAGGATTAAAGTATATATATAAAAAAGAGTTACTTAGATACAAGTGTGTATATAGCCGTATTCATGGGATATTAACAACCAAAACAAAAGAGCTGCAAGGCCTTAGATCCAATTTGTGGATGTTAGATGGTTTCATTAACCAATGTAAGAAAAATGCAAGAGCAAGGTTAATGTTAGAATGAGCTTTGGAAGAAAAAACAGGAATAAAGAGCCACATGACAGCCATAGAGCCCTGCAGAAAGGCAGAGATGGAACACTGGGAGTAAGGGGAAGTATTCTTGAAGATGTAAGCAGAAATTTCTCTTGTATCTCTGGTTTTAGGGAAATGTATTTACATTATTACTCAGTCAATCTCATTTTCCAATGGCAAGCATTAGCCAAAAATTTTAACTCAGGTTAAAACCAAATTTCCTCCCTAACTTTTAGAACCTTTTTAAAACATGACTGTCAGTAAGCAAACAGTACAAAATTTTCTTCATAGAAATAAGCCTATATATTCAATGGATTTCCAATAAATATATGTGCAACAGGTCAGTGAGATCAGCAATATTTTTAGAAACACTTTCTTTTTGACTAAATTCTGGAATACATGTGTTCAATATCTATTATACCCTTAAGCTTGTACAATTTATTTAAATGAGTGATAAAATTTAAGGGTTAGGTGTCTCTAATATTTATATTTAAGTATACTAAATATCTCATGTCCCTGAAATTTAGAGAAACTTGCAAACTCATTCTAAGGCACTTCTTATATCAAAATTCAATTGTTTCAATTAAAAAACTCACCAAGCCACTTTCACTCTTTTCCACTTTAAGAATAAAGTATAATATTGATTAAAAACTTGACAGAAGAATAGATTAGTGCAAAGAACTTCTTAGAATCTACACTTTCCCATGTATTTTATTTTACTGAGAAGGCTAATTGGTGTTCAATTATGAAAGTGTAATTGTATAAAAAGGGTGAACACTTAGTGGTGGACTATTTTTTTGAGAAGACTAATAAAGAACCTGCTGGCTTTGTTCTTCAAAAATAAAGCAACTTCCTTTCCTCCCTCAAATACAACTCCACTAAGTGGAGGACTCGAATCCACTAAGTGTGGACTGAATTGCGCACAAATGTGCCTCACTGTACACATGCATTTACCATTAACATTAAAGGAGGTGTGTGTAGTTCAGTGCTTCTGAAACAGAACACCTTCTGTACATGGCATGATGTTCTAGAGCGGTGTGTTGAAAATGTTAATTTGAAAATAAATATAGACTAGAAATATGTGAAACTTATTCTAGCCTTATTAATAAAACACTGCAGATACACTCTGATTTCTAGGGCACTAATATTTAAATACAGTTTTTTTGGTGCAGTTGAAGAGGATTTGGCATGTTATTTTTATATTTAGATATATCTGCTTTAATAATTTTGGTATAGTAAGTACTTGTGTATTTGTGTGAGAATACAACTGCCACTCTCAGTATTTAGGCATGATTGGAAATATCATTGCAATGCGTTGCAGATAGCATAAAGCAATCATCCAAAATATTAATTATCAATTTAAAAACTATCTATCTCAGTTGTAACATAGTGCTGTGGATCATTAACTGCATATACACTCTCCTCAGAGTACTAATGGCTACATGCAGATATTTCAAATGACTTCATAAACACATGAGCACAGACTGTTAAGCAGTGATTAATTTCTGAAAGACCATGTGATGTCCTATAATTCTTTAATGGTGCCAAAGTGATGTATAGCATGAGCATATTCACTGGCTGATTCAGCAATATGCCCATGAGAAGTATTAGGGTTGTTCCTCTGTGGTGAGCCCTGCAGGGATTTAAATCACATTGAAAAACAAGCTATGGACAACAGACTTGCACACTAGAGTGCTCTGTTAGAAAGAGAATAGTTATTTTCTCTTAACGGTATAACCACTCTTCTTGTAATTTGCAGATGGAGGAAGTACAAAGACATGGCTGCCCTTCACACATGGTTGTGATGGTTCATTGTTTCATCTCACAAATTCACTTTATCCAGACCTATTCAGACTACCAGAGATAGCAACCAGATTAAAAGAAGAATAAGTTATTGCAGGAGAAGGCAGGGAAGGGTTTCAGACATTTGTGGTCTTCCTCTGTAACATATTCCTTAAATGTTACTCCTGATCAGGGTAACTTTTATTGTAATTAAATTTAAAGTTTCAGAAATTAATATCTAATTTAAATGTCATCTTTTATTTTAGCTCCTCAAGGGTGCTGTGTGCACATAGGAACAGAATAAGTATCACCAGTCATCTTGGGACCATAGCCTCATCCATCAGGAGAGAGATTTAGAAAATCATCAATTTTGTCTATGCCTCTGCATGGCTTTCTGCAAAGTGCTCTGTTGTTTCTTTTTCTAAGTACAATCACACAGATATATATCTTGTGGTTATCTGGCTTGTGTTTCCATATTGTATATCACATATCTTTCCTCATAAAAATCTCTTCCTGAAGATCCACTGAGATAACTGGTAAGACTTCTTCATACTTGAATTGGTCACTCAATTCTTTTTGGAAAAAAAATACTGTTTGTCTTTCAACAGTCTTTGAAGTACTGGAAACCATTGTATTCCTAGTCAGCAGCAGTCTCCAAGTCTATTTCTTCAGTTGATCCTTGCCAGATGTATTTAGTGTAGGAATAAGTTTACTGGTTCAAACAAATCTTCCTTGCATCTTTTTAATAAAAAAAGGTATTTTCTATCAATACCTTTGTATTTTCTTATTCATGGCAACAGACCAGATGTCAGGTAACTTGTGGAATGTGTGTCCTGTGGTCATGACAAAAGCATGCTATATTTTAGAGAAATTATTTGGGTTTTGGGCTAAATTTGATGTATTAACAATTATTGTCTGAAACTGTGCTTTTTATTCTAACTATGTTTTTAAATTCTTTTGTTGTTTCTTTTGTGGTTTGGCTTTTTGGTTTTGTTTTTGTTTGGGTTGTTTGTTGGTTTTTGTCTTTTGTTTGTTTTTTGTTTTTTTGCTTTGATTTTGGTTTTGAGTTTTGATTTTTGGTTGGTTTTGTTTTGCTTTATACCCTTTCTAGTATAAAAGCAAAAAAAGCAGAATTCATATAAACTAAAAAAATAAAGTAAAAACATTTCAAAGTAATAATGTCACTCACAAATACTTTTGAGAAATACAAAATTATTTTCTTTCAGACATTCTGCAAGATGTACACAGCATCAGGTTCCATAATTTTTACTTTTATCCTCTTTGAATGATGAGCTTACATTATACAGGAGTGAAAAAACATAGCATGAGGTTTTGTGAGTCATAATCACAGTACAATGTTATTTATCAATTTATTTGTTTCATTAAAAGCAATTTCAGAGCCCTAAACACAGAAAGTTCAGTGTTTTTAACTCTACTTCATATTTCATAGAAAGGAGAAAAAGGTGAGGGGGAGAGAAGGCTTTTGAAATAAAGGATGTAAGCTAAGTAGGTAAAACTAAGGAGATAAAAGAGGTTAATTTTTTTCCACTCGGCTATTTCTAATGATGCACTGTGTAGCTACTGCAAATTTTGATACAGTCCTGGCTACATTGGAGATTATAGGAAAGTTGCCCTTAAATTTGAAGAACTACCACTGTTGCATTACCAATTTTCTGAAAAATATTACTGAGCAGCCTAGGAGACTGGGTTTTATCTGAGTGGTCATCAGTCAACATACATACTCCTGTCCTTCCTGCCTGACTTACCTTCCTGAATAAATGACTCAGAGAGTTGTATTTTGAAAGTTTTGGCCTGTGGCTGATGGTTGCTGGGTTCTTGTCAGTGCCATGAGGTTACAGAATGGTAGTGCCTTGGTTTTGGTTTGGGCGGGGTGTCAGAGGGGTGCAGGCTGTGTACCCAAATCTGTCCTCTGGTTTAAGTATAAATTCCCCTGTTACACTCCAACTGCTTGTTTTAGGTGATTTTAGGTGATCCAACAGATAAATAGCACAGAGAGGATAAACTTACAGTGGTTTTGATTACATTGAGTGGTTCTGTTCTTTTGAGAGATGAAGATTTGGTCCATTTTTTCAAACTAAGTTAGTGTTTGTTCTCCCTTTTTTTTTTTTCAATATTTTTTCAAAAAATCCACCAAAAGGCCTTGAAAATTCATCATCAGGAAACATGTTATTAAACACAGCTTTCTTAACTCTGTTAAAGCTACATTGTTGTTGTCACTGTTGTTATAAATAGTAAATAATTCAGCGGCTTTTTGAAACAATGTATCTGGAATTTAGTTTGCCAAAGATTTTAAACATTGGAGATTTACTCCCCAAAACCTAAATCCCAGCCCTGTTGTTATTTCCAACTCATATTCTGTTATTTTAAGAAAATAACAACACGCCATTGTAATGACAGTAAAGGAAAAATGTAAGTATTGCATAATGTTGAGTAGTAAAATTGCACAGTGCTATTCACATGAAAATTTTGCATTATCATTAATCTTCCAGTATGAAATACAAAATCGTTGTAGTGGAACATTTTCATAGGTACAATCTTGGTTGCTCTGAGAACAAATATCTCAATTCACTGCCAATGTTTACATTGCAGGAAGATACTATTTGCCATTGTAGCAAGCCTTTTGAAATCTATGTATTGCACTACAGAAATTTATTTGTATTATTCTCCTGAATATTATGTTTTTACAATCTGTTGCATAAACAGATGTCACTTTGACTCTATGACACAAAAGGATCCTATGACACTTTTTGTTCATCATCAAAAAAAAAAAAACCCTCCCCACTTGATAGCCTAGGATTAAGTCTGGATGGGGAAATTAAAAATTAAATCTATTCTGTATGACACTTGCATATCCTGGTGTTTGTCACAGTATGAGAAATCTAGGATAACAGAAAAAGTTTTATGATAACAATAAGAATGAGTATGTAGAGTATGAAAAGTATTGTTTCATCAAGTGTTCTGTATACATAAAAAGCAACAAAACAGGCATCGTCATTATCACTATCAATACAGCAATGATTTATCAATTTACTTGAATTTCCTGATTTCACTTGCATTTTCCTATCTGAAAGTGTGATTGGTGCTTGGTGCTTTAGCTTGTTCCCAGAGAAGTCATAAAAAATAGAGTAAATATTTTCATCAGTTGGTGGGCCCACTGAAAATATTTTTACATGCAAAACAGGGCTTTTGTCACAGATCTTAACAACTGCTTTCAGTGTTATAAACCAGTTATTGATTTGCTCAATGCCCTTTAGTGAAATGGTTTGGTTTTCCCCAATCATGACATAGGTTGCATGCCTAAGGTGTCAAATTATCATCACACCTTCTATCAGCCAGTACTTACACGGGACCAAAGTGACACTGACAGGGGGTGGGGAATGAGGGTTGCAGTCAGTTCACCTCATGTTGTCTCTGCTTCTTCTTTCTCATTAAGTGGAGGACATCTCACACTCCTCTCATGCTCCAGCATGAGGTCACTTTCACAGGAGACTATCCTACACAAACCTCTCCAACATGTGTCCTTTTCCTCACAGGCTGCAGCTCTTCAAATTGCTTCACAAATTGCTCCAGCATGGGTCCCTTCCACAATTGGTGCAGTCCTTCAGGAACAGACTGCTTCCAGCATGCTTCCTTCACAGAGTCACAAGGTCTGCCAGCAAACCTGCTCCAGCACAGGATCCTCATTTCATGGGTCTGCAAGTCCTGCAACGCTCTGGCATGGGATACCCACAGGGTTACAGTCTCCTCAGGTCACACCCACCTGCTTTGGCATGGGATTGGTTTTCCATTGCCACAGGTGAGTATCTGACCCACCTTGGATCTCTGCGAGGGGACAACCTGTCTTACCACAGTCCTAATCATGGGCTGCAGGGGAATCTCTGCTCCAGTGCCTTAAGCACCTCCTCCTTAATATCTGCTGAACTGTTTCTTTCACATATTGTCGGTTCCCTCTTCTCTGGCTGCAATTGCTTCAGTGCAATAATTTTTTCTTTCTCAAATATGTTATACCAGAGGCATTGTCACCATCACTGACAGGCCCAGCCATGGCCAGTACAGGGTCTGCTGTTGAGCTTTCTGGCACTGGCTTTGTCCTGCATGGGGAAAGCTTCTGGCAGCTTCTCAAAGAAGCCACCCCTGTAACTCTGCCCACTATCAAACCCTTGACTTATAAACCAAACACACTGCCTCAAAACTTAGCTTATTAATTTTCCACAACAAACTTCTTTGCATTACAATGAATAAAACAAAATAATAATAGAAATAAATTAATTTAGTGTAAATGAATACTAATTATCACTTCACAATATTGTCCCTGACAATTTTTCACACTTATTCTGAGATCAGTGGAATGCCCATAGTTTAGTCTTCACTGCTTCCTCTCAGCTTCTCAATTTTGATTTGAATCAGATCAGAAGGGGACTGTCTCAAGTGAGCTGATGTATGGTGTTGACCCTGGCTGGATGCCAGGCACTCCCCAAAGCCTCTCTATCACTCCCCTCTGCAGCTGTACAAGGGAGAAAGAATATAATAAAGGCTTCATGAGTTGAGATAAGGACCAGGAGAGATCACTCACCTTGTAGTGTCACAGGCAAAACAGGCTGGAATTAGAGGTATTAATTGAATTTATTACTCACAAAATCAGAGCAGGATAATGAGAAATAACACAAACCTTCAAAATATTTTCTCCCTGCCTGCCCCCCTTCCCAACTCTACCTTGTTCCACAGTGGCACAGGGTGACAGGAAATGGGGGTTATGGTCAGTTCATCACACTTTTATCCTGCTACTCAGGGAGAGGAGCTGTTCCCCTGCTGCACCATGGATTCCCTCCCATGGGAGACAGTTCTCCATGGATTTTTTTCAATATGAGTCCACCTCACAAGCAACAGCTCTCAGGGAACTGCTGCAATGTGAGTCAATACCATGGGCAATTCTTCCAAAACTGCTGCAGCATGGGTCACTCTTCCACAGGGTGCAGTTCTTCAAGGATAGGCAGCTCCAGTGTGTGCTCCTCTCTCCACGGGTCTACCACAGGGTCACAGCCTCCTCTCAGGCATCCACGTGCTCCGGTGAGGGTCTCCTCCATCAGCTGCAGGTGGATCTCTGCATCCCCATGGACCTCCATGGGCTGCAGGGGCACAGCTGCCTCACTACGGTTTGCACTACAGGCTGCAGGAGCATCTCAGGTCTGGTGCCTGGAGCATCTCCTCCACCTCCTTCTTCATTGACTTCAGTGTCTGCAGAGTTGTTCCTCTCAGATGTTCTCACCACACTCTGCTCTGGCCTCAGTTACAACTGTGCAATAAGGAGGTGTTTTTTTCCCTTCTTCTTAAATATGTTAGCACAGAGGTGTTACCACTGTTTCTAATTGTCCCAGCCTTAATCAGCACCACGTTTGTCTTGGAGCCAGCTGGGATTGGCTCTGACTGACTTTAAGGAATCTCCCGTCAGCTTTTCACAGAAGCAAACCCTGTAGCCCCACCTGCTACCAAAGCTTTGCCTTGCAAACCCAATAATTTTCACACTTATTCTAAGGTCAAGGGACTGGTCATAGTTTGGTTTTCACTCCCTACTCTTAGCTTGCTGATTCTGATCTGAATCAGATCTGGAGGCAATTGTGTCTAGTCATCTGGTGAGTGGAAGTCTTAATGGCATTTCTGTTTGAAAGAATAGAATTTTCTTCCAGGTTTTGTGTCTTAAAGAGAGTCTGCAATATCATGCCTCTGCAAGTTTCTGAGTTTACATGGGCCTGTAAAGGCGTGCCATGAAATCCTGGCATGCCATATTGAAATCCTGAGGTTTTCAATAACCTCTTGCCATTGCCTCCAACATCTTTTGTGCCAGAAGGAGAAAGTGCACTGAGAAGCATCTCAAATACACACTTAAATATTACTTGTTTTTCCTTTGCTGTCATGTCTAAGGCACAGAAATGAAAATGCTTACACTGGTAAATAGTTGGTAGGCAATAGTGTGTTTCTTGGCATTTATGGACACTTAAAACCTTGCTTCTCAAGCAGGACTTTGAAATTACACGCCTGAATCACCTTCAATAAATTCTTTCTTGCTGCATGTGTTCTTGACTCAAAGCAGCCCCCAAAATAAATGTCTCACCAGCCAATTTTCTCCCCCATGAGAAGCATATGCATTGTAAAAAAGCAAAAGAAAAAAAGAAAAAAAATTGAATCTAGCTAGTAATCCAACTAGTAACTTCAGAACAGGATACACTCAGAGATTCAGAGAATCATAAAATATCCTCAATGGGAAGAGACTCATTACGATTGCTGAAGTTGAGCTCCTGGCCTTGCAGAGGACCACCTTATAAATCATATTATGTGTCCGTTTTCTAAATTCTTCCTGAACTCAGTCAGGCTAGTGCTGTGATCCCTTCCCTGGGGACCCTGTTCCAGTGCCCAACCACACTCTTATTGGAGAACCTTTCCTGATATCCAACCTAAACCTTCCCTGATTCAGCTTCAGGCCTCTCCCTCAAGTCCACCAATGGCTGCCAGAGAGGAGAGATCAGTGTCTGCCCCTCCTCTTTCCTTCACAAGGAAGCTGCAGACTGCAATGAGGTCTCGTCTCAGTCTCCTCCAGGCTGAACAGAGCAAGTGACCTCAGCCACTTCTCATACAGCTTCCCCTCAAGGCCCACCAGCATCCTTGTTTGCCTCCTCTGGATGCTCTCTAATTCTTATATTGTGCTGCCTAAAACTATCCCCAGCACTCGAGGTGAAGCTGCCCCAGCTCCGAGCAGTGCAGGACAATCCCCTCCCTTGCCCAGCTGGCCATGCTGTGCCTGATGCACCCCAGGACAGGGTTGGCCCTCCTGGCTGCCAGGGCACTGCTGACCCATGTTCAACTTGCCATCAGCCAGGACCCCCAGGTCCTTTTCTGTGGGGCTCCTTTCCATGAAATCCTTCCCAGATGCAGAATCTAGCACTTGTCTTTGTCAAACTTTTACCACAGGTACTGTGATGGGAATCAGCAGAGTAATTAAATCAAACATTTTAGTTGGACCTTCTTCCTAGTTTTACCTACTATCAATTTCAATTGCCAGTAGGAACTAAAAAAAGTGAGTTTTTCTTGTCTCCACAGTAACAGATCCTAAATTACCATGCAAAAAATAGCAATTACTAAGTGCTTAAAAAGGTTGAAAAATCACTCTGGCTTCCTTCTTCTAGTTTATCATTTAATAAAGCCAAAGGATAGAACTGTGGCATAAGTTGTTATACTCCATAAATAATTGGTAGGAGTGAGAGAATGATAAAAATATATGGTGAAAGCTAACAGCTGGTAAACAAAAGAATCTGAAAGATGTTACTATATAATCTTAAACAATTCTTGGTAATTTAAAAATTTAAAAAACATTAATTCTTTGCAGGAAAAAAAAAGGGGCATATTCCTGTTTGGCTGTGGAACTGATCTGAAGAATGTGTGTGTGACAATAATTTATGCTAATTTGATTTATGAGTCTAACTGCCCAAGAAACCACGTAAGACCAGATATGTATAAATATGTTCTCTTTTACTTACAAACTTCACATTGTCTTGACATGTTCAGGGATGGGGGGGATTGTGGGGATTTTTTCCTTTACTTCAGGAAACTCTGGTAAATTAATTCTTTTTCTTTTAGCTCAAATAATGTTTTGTATCTTAAATCCACTAGTAATTAATTATTAAAAACTGGTTAAGCAATTGCATGGTTTAAGTAATCATTTTTTCCTTTTCTGTTGATTGTATCTTCCTTCTCCTTTGCTTAATAGTTAGTTTCTGTGTTTTGCAAATGAGACAACTCAAATGCTAGCCTGAAAAAAAAAGGTGTAATAACTAATTACAGTATGAACCAACAGCACATTCTACTTTAATACCCTCTCTGTGTACAATAAAAGAGAATCGAAATATTTTTTCTGTGTGTCAACATTCTCTCTCCTTTTACTTCATTAAATCAAGATGATATAAGACCCAGGAGACAGAAGTGCAAATTTTAAACCTGTATTGATTTAACCTTCCTTCTGTAAATATTTCATGGTTCTGTAATGTGTAAACACAATCATGCACAGAACAAAGGATTGCACTTTTTTGTTAGTACACAGAATGACTGTATTTATTTTGCCATTTAAACAATATTACATAGGAAAATACATGAGGATATTTTGTTATTGTTATAAATATCAAGGATGATTGATAAAACACTATTTTTCAAGAGAAATGTTCATTAAAAAAACCTATTCCAAACTGTGATTTCCTTGAAGGACTACAATACCATTTGTTAATTACACATTCAATACCTTTTTCTAGCTTCTCTTTCCCAGAACAATTTGATGCAGATTTTTTTTATGAAATGTTACTTCTTTCAGTGCTTCACAGTTTTCTGTTTCCTTCCAGACAATTTTCCATTCTGAAATTCCAACATCCTAATCATTTTTGTGACAGATGAGTGGTGGAAGCTTTTTGGCATGGATTATCTGTTTGTAATGGCTGTTATATGGTCTTCTGGCAACAACAACAAAAACAACAAAATCCTGGAAACTTCATGTACTGAGGCCCTTTAGAAGCCCATAATGATTTGGACGGAGTTGTTGCTCTTTTCAAAGCCTATTTGTGGAAACATCATTCAAAAGTAAAACATTGTTCTGAGAATTTCATTCTACTCTGAACTTTTTCTTACGTAGTGAATGTTATATTTGTGAACACTGATACAAAAATTGATCTTGTAATTATTTCTTTTCCTGAACCAGAAATGCTATGGCTTGCTGCAATAGGAGTCTGATGCTGACGATTTCAGTGTCACCAGTGGTGGAGTTTAAATTTAAAAAAAACCCCAAGTATTCCTAGCAAGCAAAAGCATCTGGTAGAAAATTTGTATTTTACAATCTATTTCTGGGTTGGTTAAAAGTGTTTCTTTTTATGTGTAAATTTAAAATATAATTCATGCCTCCAGTTCTGCAGATTTTAAAAGATCATACATAAAATCAAGATGATATACATCTAACCATAACTGTACTGACATTAAACTGTCAAGCCCTTTTTCATGTCAAAGCACTGTTCACAAGAATATTTTTATTGGAGTGATACCAGTTGGTGTGAACTGAACCTTAGCCTTTTGTCCTTCCTTAGTAATTTATCAGATCTGATACTTTTTGAAGAATCAGTGCAGAAGTTTCACTATGTCACAGTAGCACGAACATTATTGAGGATGTTCCTTTTAGGAACATTATGTTACTTAGTCTTCTCCACTACCATCTCTAAGATGTCACCCAGTCTTAATAAGCATACTATTTACTTTAATGATAAAAGTCTTTACTGTATCAAGACAACTCTTCTTTTTTAAAATACATTTCATTTATAACCTCAACCTTGACTGAGGTTTTCCTAGAAGCCAGGTTTCCAGGAATCTGAGAGAGAAACAATCTGTAATTAATTTTAAAATGTGTAATTTTTCTTTGCTTTCCTTTGTGTATTGCCACAAGGCATCAGTCTACAGAAAATACATAGAATTTATACTCTGAAAAGGATCTTACCTCTATGCTTTTAAGTTACTCTTAGTTCTACATATACATATTTGTGTGTATAAGGCAAGGTCTACAAGAAATGTGACAAGACTTCAGCCTGTTTAGGTGACTGAGAAACAGGGTAACTTCAGTCCTGAAGGGCAAGGGACTCCAGGAAGGTTGGATCTGCTTCAAGAGGAAATCTTAAAGATCCAAGAGCAGGCTGTCCCTGTTTTCCAATCAGACAAACCACCAGGGAAAAGGACCAGCTTTCTTTAAACAACAAGCCTAGGCTGGAACACTGGGTAAAAAAAGGGCATATCACCTCTGGAAGGAGAGGCAGGTAACTGTGGGGACTACAAGATGTTACAAGGCAGGGAGAAAATTCGAAGGACCAAAGCCAAGCTGGGGCTTAATTTAGCAACTGTGGTTAAGGACAATGAAAAAAGTTTCTATAAATACATTGGCAACAAAGAGGCAGTTAAGGAGATTCTCCATCCATCGCTGGATGCAGTGTTATGGATGCAGCACTTTGTAATGGCATGAGGAAACCACTGGGGTACTTTATGCCTTCTTTCCCTTGGTACTTAATACCAGACCTAGCTGTCCTCAGGCTACCCACATTCCAGAGCTGGAAGTTAGTGATGGAGAGCTGAATGAAGCCCTTATAATCCATGAGGAAATGGTTAGTGACCTATGCCAATCAGACCTATGCCCACAAGTCTTAGGGACCAGATGGGACACACATGAGAGTAATGAGGCAACCGGCAAAACGGTTTACCTAGACGCTTTCAATCATTTAAGAGCTGTCCTAATTAACTAGAAAAGTTCCATTTGACTGGAAATTATGAAGTATAACATCTGCCTCAAGAAGGGTCAGAAAGATGCTCCAGGGAACTATAAGCCTCCCAGTCTGATCTTGGTGCAAGGGAAGGTCATAGATCAGATCATCCTGAGTGCCATCGTGCAGCATTTGCCCAACAACCAGGGGTTTGAGCCCGGCCAGCAGGAATTTGTGAAAGGCAGGTACTCTTTGAACAGCCTGATCTCCTTCTATGATTAGGACATGGATGTTGTCTATCTAGACTTACGTGTTTTTGACACACTTTCCCACAACACATTACTGGAGAAATTGGACAGTCAAGGTTAGGAGGACGGTACTCTTCACTGGGTTAAAAACTATCTGGGGGTAGGCGCAGAGAGCGCTGCTGAATGGAGTTACATCTGGTTGGTGGCCAGTCTCTAGTGGTGTTCACCATAGCTCTGTGTTGGGGCCAGTGCTGTTTAAAATCTTTATTGGTTTGGACTAGGGGATTAAATTCATCCTCAGTAAGTCCACAGATGACACCAAGACGGGAGGGAATGTTGATCTGCTAGAGGGGAGGAAGGCTCTGTAGAGGGATCTGGACAGGCTAGATTGATGGATTGAGGACAACTGCATAAGGGAAAGTGACTGGTCCTGTCCTTGGGTTATCCCAACCCCATGAAGCACTTTAAGTCAAGGATAGTGGCTTGAGAGATGCTCAGCAGAAAGGCTGCTGGTCAACAGCAGCTGCACATGAGCCAGCACATGCTCAGGTGGCTGAAAGGCCAATGGTGTCCTGGCCCATATCAGCAATAGTGTGGCCAGCAGGACCAGGGCAATGATTGTCCCCCTGTGCTCAGCACTGGTGAGGCCACACCTTGAATCCTGTGTTCACTTTTGGGCCCTTCACTACAAGAAAGACATTGAGGTTCTGGAGCAAGTCCAGAGAAGGACAATGGAGCTGGCAAAGGGTCTAGAGCACAAGTCTTAACAGGAGCAGCTGAGGAAATTGGGGAGAATTCATTGCTCTCTACAATTACCTGAAAGGAGGTTGTAGTGAGGTGCTGGTCAGTGTGTTCTACCATGTCTCAAGCAAAAGTATTAGAGAAAATGGCCTTAATTTGCACCAGGGAAAGTTCAAATTAGAAAGAAAATTTTCACTGAAAGAGTTGTTAGGCATAAGAATAAGTTGCCTAGAAAGTTGGTGAAGTCACATCCAGACATTTCTTCCAGAGGTCTTCTAATACCTGAAGGAAGAAAGACGAAGACAGACAATAGACAAAAGCATGAAGTGACAGAATGAAAAGGAAAGACTTCAAAGTGACAGAGACTAGGTTTAGTTTAGGTATCAGGAGAAATTCTTTAGTGTGAGGTGGCGAGTAACTGAAAGAGATTGCACAGAGAAACTGTGGATATCCAAATCCTGACAGTGCTCAAGGCCAGGTTCAATGAGCTCTGAGCAACCCGTCCTAGTGAGTGGTGTCCCTGTCTACAGCAGGGAGTTTAAAACTAGATTATCTTCAAGGTCCTTTCCAACACATGCCCTTCTCTGACTTTAGAATTCTAAGTTCTACCAGATGAAGTTTGGAATGGAAAAATTCCTTCACTGAAAGTGTGGCCAAGCTTTGGATCAGGCTAGCTAGAGAAGTGGTAGAATCAATTCCCTGGAAGTATTCAAAACCACTGTGGTTGTGGCACCTGGGAACATGAGTTTAGTGGTGAACATGACAAGGCTAACAGCTGGACTCCATGACCTTAGATGTCTTTTCCAACCCTAACAATTTTTTGATTCTGTCATCCTTTCTAGCTCCTGACTGGAATTAAGAGAGCCTTGCAGGCTGACTTTAAGTCCAAAAGTCTTGATCATAAATTTACAATGCAAATATGACTCTTTGAAAGATTGACCTACTACATGTGCAGCAAGGTGTACTCAGCACCTGCTTCCAGCAACTAGGATACATGGGGACATGCACTGTTATCAATCTTCCGCCACATCAGATATGTCTTAGTTCTCACTTGCAACAACACACAAATAAGCCTCAGGTAAAAGTTGAAAAGTAAACCTTGACTATTTTCCCCAAGGTCATCTATCTCATTGCATTTGCAAGGTTTCAATAATGGAATCAGAAAGCTTTAGTTGTATTATTTCAGCAGGCAACTGAAATGCAACATTCACAAATGGAAAATTTTTAACATGAAAAATCAAAGCAAATATCTCCTTGAACGGGAATTTTAAAAAATATTTTTCTAATAGTCGCATATTGCAAATGGTACTATTAGTAGAACGTAAGTATGAAAACATTCAAATGGCATGCAGGCCTGTATCAGAAATAGTGTGGCAACCAGGACTAGGGAAGGGATTGTCCCTATTTACTCAGCACTGGAGAGGCTGCATCTTGAATCCTATGTTTAGTTCTGGGCCCCTCACTACAAGAAAGACACTGAGATGCTGGAGCACGTCCAGAGAAGGGCAATGGAGCTGGTGAGGGGTTTGGAGCATAAATCTTATGTAGAGAGAATGAGGGAGCTGGGATTGTTTAGCCTGGAGAAAAGGAGGCTGAGGGAAGACTGTACCACTCTGTAAAACTCCCTGAAAGGATGCTGTAGTGAGATGGGGGTCAGCTCCTACTCTCAAGTAGCATGCAATAGGACAAGAGGAAACAGCCTCTAGATGCCCCAGGGGAGTTTGAGATGGGATATTAAAAACAATGTCTTCACTGTAAAGGTTTTCAAGCACTGAACAAGCTGCTCAGGTAGGTGGTTGAATCACCAGCCCTGGAAGTATTTAGAAGACGTGCAGATGTGGTCATGGAATATGGTTTAGTGGTGGGCATAGAAGTCCTGGGATAATGGTTCGACTCAATGACCTTAGAGGTCTTCCCCAACCTTCATGATTCTATGAATCAGACAGCAGCTCTAAATAGTATGCTGAAATGTTTCTATAGGAAATGTTTCTCTAGAAAACCCAAAAGTGGTTATCAGAAAAAAAAAATAAGGAAACAAACCCACCTGCCTACCATGATTTACCATGATTGCAAGGCCTTACCCATGTTAGTTCAGGAAGGAGAGTTAAAATCATTAGGTCCTCTCATACTCCATGACTTTCCAAGGCACTCAAGTTTTGCATAAACTATTGAAATGACTGATAGGTCAAAACAAACAAAAACATTTTGTTATTTATTGCATAAATTATCTGAATTATCTAGAGTGCTAGGAAAAAGAAATGTTGTATAGAGACACAATTTTGATGTTGTGCTAGTGTACTGGAAATAATTATGTACATTTGTATTAAAATATACAAATAAAAGGTCTTCTGAATAAACAGTAGACTAAATAGCAGAAAAAGCAGTTCAAGGTGTGGAGACCTACAGCACAACTAAAGACAGCATTTCACCATATAGCTGACGAGTGCTTCTTATCACCATGCTTCCCCCCAGTAAGTTGTTTCAAATTAATGCTGAAAATCCATGTTCCAGTGAAGAAATATTGACTTATGACAGATATGATGCCCACATTATTTGTATTGCAACCTAGATCTGTCAGAAGAATTGTTTTCAAACTATTTTTTTCTAGATACAGCATGTCTTTATAGCAATATTGTAGATAAGCACAGCTAAATATATAATGAAGAGAAATATTTTTCTCATTTCTATGATTAGAGTATTTGGCTTTAATGAGAACTTCAGAGTTAATCTTTGTGTGCCTTCTTATCTGATCTTGCTTTGCTGAGCTTTTTAAACATAAATGTCCTGAAGCAAAATACCAGTAATCTTAAAACGTGGGAGGCAGATAACATGCCAGTCAAACAGTTCTCTTTGATGCACACTATCAGAGACAATTCAAAGTGCCTGGTTTTCATCCAAAAACTGAACCCTGCACCCAATGCTATGAATATAATAAACTTCTAAAGGGGGATGATGAACATTTTGTTCTATCTTTATTTATTAGTAGAACAAAGCAAATTCAGCCTTACAGAGGAAAGTGGGGGATTTTTTTGGATGGAGATGTTGTAGGTAAACTGTCAGGATATAGAGCTATTGCCACTTACATAACATAAAATTCAAATTTCTTTTCAAGAACTTGGAGCTAGATCATTCAGCAGCCTGGCAACAGAATAAGGTACTTGATGCAAGTGATTGTCTCGAAAATGAATCTGAAGATAGAAGAAAGTTTTAAAACATATTCCAATCAAAAATTCAAAATGCAAACAGAAGTTTTGTAGCAGTCTCTGTATCAAATGAGAAACTGCTGCAGGAATAGTCCATCAGGGTAATGTGTCCCCAGTGACTGAGGTGCTGAATGAGCAGACCATACTAACTGGAGTTAGTTAATCTAATTTGTTGTCTTTCCATCTATCCAGACTTGTAAGTTCTTGTATGATTTATAGTCATAGAATTTTTGAACTGTGGAAAAAAAATAGTTTGTTTCCAAGTGCAAGTGAAAAACTCAACTAATTGTGTTTTTGAAGTAATCAGAAAATATACAACCTTTAAGAAAAGCCCACAATATGAAATGATGTATCTGACTTTGATCCCTTATTCATCACCATGCAAGAGCTCAGTAGTCTTAAACCAGAACAGGAAGTTGCCATCTTCTCATCTTGCTGCTAGGATAGCACATGCTACTGTGCCTGTATGTCTACTGAGCATTCAATAACTTGACTTCATCTTACTCAGTGAAATAAGTTAATATGAACAGTGGAACAAATTAACATTAACAGACAATTTAAATAAAAGGCAGAGAAATGGTACTAAATCTGCAGACTGAAAGGCTGAAAATAAATATTTACTTTGGAATTCTAGCCTTCTGATGTACCAACAAACAAATCATCACAGTCTTCTCTTTCAATTTATGCTTTGTGTTTTCAAAAGAAAGGATAAACAGTCACATTTTCAAACAAACCTTATTTTGAGAAATGTGCCAGTTTACATTCAGGATTACTAACGCACAAAATCAACAGTGCATCTGCAAAAAAAATAAGGAAAAAACCATGACACAATAAATGTCTCATTTTAAGTTACCATAGAAGATTACTAAAACTTCACAACAAAGAAAAAACAGCCTATAAATCAAAATCTGAAATATTTCTGAGAAGGAATCAAATAGTCCTTTTAAACATGCTGTCTGCTGTGGTGCCCTTCTGGAACCACACATCAACGGAAGAGACTGAGGCGGATCCCACTTTCCAAAAGGTGAAGATAATTGGAAGATGTTATTTGGTGTAGATGAGCAGGTTTTGGGTATGGTGGGAAATTGCAGTCTCCATTGGAAGAAGCCAACAGCTTTCTTGTGCTGCACATGGAGTCCACTGGTTTCAAAAAGGACTCACTGCAGTATAAGCCAAGTATATCAGTAAAACTGATGGCACCTCAGTTGAAACGTATTTTTAAAAGAACAAAAAAAAAGATCAGCCACAGAAAAGCAAGTTGGCAAAGGGGTAAGAAAGTGCAGAGAGATTTAGGCCAGAAGAGGAAGATAAGATGCCATGGCAAGACAAAAAACCCCTGCCACCTGCCAAGAAAATTTTTAAGGTTTTTGAAATTATGTGCCTGTGTGGGCGAGTAAAGGTATACTGGACTAGATGAAAAGTGTGATGAAGAAGAGGTACCAGAGAGAAACTGCTGTGTACTGACCATGGCAGACCCCTGCTACCACCTTTGCTTTCCTGTTTAAAGGACTAAGTGTAACTGGCATCACAGCATGGAGCATTGGGAGATAGGAGAGACACACGGAGTGAAGGACTGAAACTGAACCTGGTGAAGAAGTGTTTTTCCAAAGTATTTTAGTATTTGGGGCAGCTGGTTTGTTTGTGTGGTGGCTTTGCTCATTAGTGGTTTTATTTGTTCTGGTTTTGCTTTGTTTCTTCTTCACAGCATCCAAAATTAAATAATAAATATATGTGAATTTATTGGTAATAAATCAGCTTCCCCAAGCCAAGTCATTTGTGACCTGGTAAGAAATCTATCTTTACTTCTATCTGTGAGGTTTCTCACTCCTGCCTGTTGAGGTCAAAGTGGGAGCAAGCAGCTGGCTGCCAGTAGGACCAACCTGATGCAAGTATGAATTGGAGCTGTAGGGACAAGCAGGTGTGGGTAAAGTCGTAGGACCTGTGTCATTGCAAGTACTCAATGGACTGAGTACAATTTAGGTGCTATATATACATCAGGATGGTCAACAAGAGGTTGGTTTAGTTGAAAAAAGCATATAATGCCTTGTATAACAGCCAGATTCAGGAGGAAGTGCCACTTCAAAACATGATTTTCTTTACACTTGTGTGACCAAGTCCTGCTGAGCTTCAAGAGACCACTGGGGTTTGTGAAGGAATATGAAGGAAATAGACTTGGTAGGGAAGATAATCATCTCCTTTTCTATTAGCAGTTGCTATGATTTAACAGAATGTCTAATTCATGTTGGCATTAAATCTAGGTTTTGTTATTTAATAATTTATAAACTATGCCTCGAAGGTTTCTTGGTTTTTTTGGGGTTTTTTTTGGTTGGTTGATTTTTTTTGCTGTTGTTGGTTTTTGTTTGGGGTGGGGGTTTGTTGTTTGTTTTTTGGGTTGGTTTGGTTTGGTTTTTTGTGTTACACTGATTTTTCAGGAGTAGATATAGGAGTGGTCTATGACTTTATTCACAGATTCTGGTTTTAGTTACATGAATGATGAAAAATGGCTTTGTACTGTGCTTTCCCCACATGATGAAGAAATTAATTCATTGCCATTTCCACTTCTCTTGAACACTGGCAATACAGATGTTTTTAAAAACACCTTGTATTTCCCTTTTTTTTTTTTTTTTTTTTTTTTTTTTTTTGTTCTGACAGTGAAGCTTTCTTTAATGGTTGATTTTCTCTAAACTTCATTAGTTTCCAGTGGTCCCAGGTGGTTTATATCTTTCTGCTGGCTAGATTGTACTGCATCTCAGAGAACAGCGTTGATAGACCAGAAGCAGTTTCTCATATTATGACTTTTTGTAGATAGGGAAAGTAGGTGAAAGTCTGTGTAGTTTTACCTCTCTAACCCTTTTAAATAGAAGGGAATGAGTTGGATGCAATGTAGTCCTGTTTATGACAATGGTAACTTTTTCTTCTCCTGAACATGTTTGCAATAATAATAAATGGTTCTGTTGCTCTGACAAAGCCCCCACGGCATATTTCTGTCTTACAGCAGCAGTTCTAAGCTTCATGGATTTGGATGGATCTCATTATTATTGTTTAGGTCTTAATGAATATTGATAAAATATTCATTGGCTTTTGAAATTTTTTTAAGGCTTTTGAATTTATGTGCCTGTGTGGGTAACTAAAGGTATCCTGCCATAAAGGTCCATAAAAAACAGTAAACAGAATAAAAGCATCAATAAAATTGTCTTTACAATTACTTCCAAACTGCATTTTCTGCTGACCTGGGTTTTACTTCTTCTTTAAATATTAATTGTTGATTTGCTAGTTTGAAAACACATCCTGGAGCTCCCCTAAGCACATATATACACATTTTTTTCTTATTATTTAACTCTCCATCTTCTCCATCTTCTCCTTCACTTCCATTTTCCGGTCTTGAATCTTCCCCAAGATTCAAGGGTTAATGAAACAAGCAGGGTTAATGAAACACATTTGTAAGTGATGATAGTGCTGTACATCAGTGAAATCAGTAGTAGATATTATAAAGTTACTGGAAGCTGTGCTCATGCATAATGTGCCATCTTTTTGCAAAAGATAGTGGGGAAAATATTTGACATTGCAGTAAGACCCAAGAGCTCAAGGGCAAGAAATAGAACAGAGCTCTTTATACTGTTTTGGTTTTTAACAGTACTATTCAGTCAAATACTTTCCTCAATCCCAGCTTATATAAAGACAACCACAAAACCTTCTCAAGACCTGTGTTTAAGAGGAGTGCACTGAAAACTATTCCTCCATACAAAGTTTCCTCTTTGAGGAAAGCAGTCTTGGCTGTAGGTTTCTGGTGCTTACCTTTCATACAATCATATATTCACAGAATGGTTTGCCTTGGAAGTAGTAAGAGCCTGAATGAGAGATGCAGGACTCCAGGAAGCTCTTCAATATGCAGTTATTTATATCCAATACATTACAGCAGTCCAGGGTCATGGGCGACAGAGTCTGTGCCTACAGCTGTCAGCTCCAGCCGCAGGCAAGCCTGAAGATGCTTTAGTTTTGGTTAGAATGCATTATATACTTTCATTTGCTGAGCATCTTAATACAGAAGAACCAATCTATAACTTAACTTTTACCCATAGCCTATCATAACTACTATAATTACCATATTCATGTTACTATTTTCCAACCACTAAAAGTTAGTACGTTACAGTTTAAGCTAGAAGTTGTTTTTCAGTTTTCTTACAGTGGAAAATTCTAAGACCTTTTTTCTACTTGCAGCACTGGGAGCTTGTTTGCCTATGCTATCTTTCAGCTTGGTAAAAACATCTTCTTGTTCGAGGTGGGTTTATCCTTTGATCTAAGCCATAAAAACCCCTTCTAACTAACACACCCTTTGCCTTCTTAGTTATCCAGTAAGACTGGCTCAGCAATTCTTTCCTTCAATATCAAAATTTGCTTTCATTTATCTTCCTTCTTCAGATTCTACATTCAAAAATCTTTCTGCTAAGCATACATATCTGTGAGACTTTCTTGTCAAACTTTCATCCTTCCCAAGAGGAAGTGACCTCAAAAACCATCTACCACAGGCAGGACACTTTCCATTAGTTCAGTTTGCTCAGAGCTCCATCCAGCCTGGTCTTGAACATCTTCAGGAGCATTTACAGCTTCCCTGAGTAACCCGTTCTAGTATCTATCCTCCTTCACAGAATTTCTCCCTAATATCTAACCTAAATCTACACTGTTTCAATTTAAGATCATTACCCTTTGTTCTAGCACAACATGGCCCTGTTAAAAGTCCTTCTCCAAATTTCCTGTGGGCCCCCTTTAGGTACTGGAAGGCTTCAGTATGATCTCCCCTGAGCCTTCTCCTCCCCTGATTGCACAATCTCACTCATTCTGTCCTCAAAGGAGAATTGTTCCAGCTCTTTGATCTTTTTGGAGCCTTCCTCTAGACTCTCTCCAACAGGTCCATGTCCTTCCTGTGCTGGGAAGCCCAGAACTGATGCAGTCCTGCAGGTGGGGTCAGTAGAGCAGAGCAGAGGGGCAGAATCCTGTTGGCCTCCTACCAGAGTACGATTGGCTTTCTGGGCTGCAAGTGCACATTGCTGGTTCATGTCAAGATTTTCATCCATCAGAACACCAAAGTCCTTTCCCTCAGGGCTGTTCTCAATCCACTGTCCACCTAGCCTACATCGAGACCACACCTTGCACTGACCCAAATACAGCACCGTACACTTGGTTGTCATGCAGGGACATTGTCAAATATTTTGTACAAGTTCAGGTGTCTAATTGCAGTTGCTCTTCCTTCATCCATTACTGCAATTCTGTCAAAGATGGTCCCTAAATTTGTCAGGCAAGATTTGCCCTTAATGAAACCAACTTAGCCGTCATCAATCACCTTCTGATTTTCAAAGTGTCTTAGTTTCCAAGAAAATGCTCTCCATGATCTTTCCAGGTACCAAGGTGAGAATGGCCAGCCTGTAGTTCTACAGATTTTCCTTACTGTCTGTTTTGAAAATGGCCATTACAATTTTCCAGTTCCCCTTTCCCCTCTGTTTTTCTAAGTGATAATTTCATTGAATTGCCACAACTTAAGTATGATGGATAGTGGCTTAGCCACTTCCTCAGCCAATTCCTTCACGACCTGAGGATGTATGTTATCAGGTCCATGGACTTGCGCACCTTCAGGCTCCTTAGATGGTTTTGAACCTGATTTTCTCCTATAGCAGGCAGTTCTACTTTTTGCTACTTGCTATCTGCAACTTGGGCAGTGTGGCTGGAGAACTTTCTGGTAAAGAGCAACACAAAAAAAATCCTTGAGTGCCTCAGCCTTCTACACAATAGGTAAACTTTCACCAAAAAAAAAAAAAAAAAAAAAAAAAAAAAAAAAAAAAAAAAGGAGAGCTAGAAAAATAGTGGAAAAATTTAGAATTCATCAGTTGAAAGTAAGGTAACTATTTGAATCTGCAAAACCCTAATTACTGTGTTTTGTCTAGATCCTAATGGTTTTAATTGTAAGAGGAGGGCAAAGCAAGCATTTTTAAACTCATTACCTAAAATGCCTTTGCAGGCTGTGCAATAAACAAAATTCTTCATCTTAGTGGACCCCAAGACATATTAGCTTTTGATTTAAATTTACTGAATTTACTGAAGTATAAAATTGAGACAGATTTATACTTTATCAGTCCAGGGATGATCTTCAAAAATATTCTAAGATTTTTAGGATAAAAATGTATGTCTGTCCTAAGTTCAGATGCTTTCTTTAAAATCAAAGTAGTTTCTTTACTGCTGCAATGTCCAGGCTCCTTTCTCTGACTTTTCTTGTGTCTATCCTTTGGAAACCAAGCAGATTTCTCTAATTAGCAAAGTTCCCCCATATGGCGCTCGGACTTTGTGTGAATGTGTTTTGTATAGTGTAATAGCCCAATCTGGATTGGGATTTTTATGATTCAAAAGCAACAGCTCTGCTTGGTGAGGCAAACAAAGTTCATCTGAAGCTAGTGGGAACTAAGAAACATCTCTGGAGCTGAATCTGCTCTTTCTTCCATTTAAGCCTTTGAGCACAGTTGCAGCCCTGTGGATATTACAGAAACGGATATTAAAGAACTTCCCTAAGTGACACGGCAGCTTGTCACTTGTAACAATATGTCTCTAAAATGACCATGTCTTCCTGGAAATGCAGATGTAGTTTCTGACTCCTAAAAGTAATTCCCTATCAAGCTGCTTCTGAATGTAGTTTGGGTGTGATTAAAAGCAAGACTTGAGGCCATAACTTCACTTTTGTGAAGTGGGAAGGATAGCCGCAGTTATCTTATGTATTCTTTTACTACTTTATCAGGGGAGCAGCCATGCAAATCCTCCTCTAGAAGAGGCTAAAAATATTTTAAAATGCTACATACATCACTGAAGTAATAAAATGCTTGTCTAAAACTGGTGTCATTGCTGTGCAGGATCTACCTTCTCTCCAAATTATCCATAGATAGTACTTCCAGCTTGTATCCTTACTCTTATGGTGGTTGTTTTCTGGTACACTCATTTTCATACTCATTTCGTGATTTTGGCATTTTGTCCATGGGAATTTCTTTACCATCTCAGCCAGAACCCTTTTGAGAAGAAGGGTAATTTTGGCTCTTTGTCCCTACAGGAACTATATGGACAGCAAAAGAGGCAGAGCTCCTCACCAAAAGCTGGTTACTTCTTTCTCAGCTATCATATATGTGGCATATTTTGAAAGACAGAAATTATAGTATCTTTATGGAATAAGGATGACAAACCAGTCATTTTGTCATAACTCTTTATGATGAGTTTCTGCAGTAGTTGGGACTAAACTGTGTGTGCACAATATAGATTTATTTCTACAGTCTTTCTTTGGGTATCATGCAATTACGTGAGGATCCAGCCTGTGCAGTCAAAAAGACAAGCTTGAAAATACATTAGGAGGGCTACTGATGTAGTGGAATGTTCTAAACCCACAGAGAATGTTAGACAACACATCTAAGAACACCCAGTAGTCAGTGGAAAAATTCCAATGAAAACTGTTTCTAAACATGTTATTTTTTGGAATCACAAACAACACTAAAGAGAAAATTTTTTCATATTGAAAGTGACAAAGTCTGCAGTAAATTCTACTCAACAGAAAAAAAACCTGTAAATAAATGCAGATTAGACAGCTGTCTATGCACATTCCTGTCCATGACAGAGAAATGACTCTGCAGCAGGAATGTCTCTGCCCCTCTGAAAGCAGCATCCACTCTGTGCCACTAGGAGAAAGGCCCTTGCCATTGACCTCAGGAGTCCAATTTTTTCTCTGGTGTGGTGGCTGCGTTGCACCATTCTTCTCCTGGAAATATGGCAGGTAGTTCTTGTTGCAGCACCACTGCATTAGTGAGTGTACAAGGAAGAGGCAGGATATACAGCAACAACAGCTTGCTGAATTCCCTTTAAAAGGGAAGATTTTATAACTTTTTCCATCTGTTATTGTCATATTGAACCAGTCTGAGTTAAAGAAAAAAAAAGGTGGGAGGAAGAAAAAAGCATTCTAGCATTCTGTTGCTCATACATTATTATGTAAATGTATAACTAAATAAATAGAAGAGACCTGATCTATTGTCCATTATGTACCAAAAGGGCACAACATGTATCTGAATACATGGATACAATTCAAATGATTATTCTTCAGGCAGACACAGATTCCTACAGGACTCTGCCTGAATTTACTCTTTCCTTAGGGAAGAAATAGTCCAAGTCTGTTCCTCCATTAGGGAGGAATAGACCAAGACACAAGTAATATTACAAAAAGAATTTCAAAGAATTCTTACAGGTGGGTGGTTTTTTGTTTGCTGGTTTGTTTTTGGTTTTTTTTTTTTTTTTGGTTGGTTTGTTGTAGTAGTAGTAGTAGTAGTAGTAGTAGTTTCTAAAGAAATTGTTGGGAATCATTTGTGGAAAAATATGACTTAAGCTCTAAATATTATTTACACAGGAGGTCTTTAGATTGCTGCTTCTGGTAAAAGTAGTAGTGTGAGCTTCCATTTGCTCTAAAAGGATTGACCAAAAATGGCAATTATGTTATAAATGATTAAAATGTGTCTTTTGAAGACATTTCTATTTGTACACAGTATTTAAGGAGTTTAGGATAGATGTATTCTCAAATTCCAAATCAAAAATCAAAAATTCTAGAATTCCAAATCAAAAATATTTCCCTGTGCTTAAAAAAATTTTTTTCTTAAAAAAAGTTAATATCAGTATAACTTTCTTAAATACAATCTGCAAACAGCCTTGGAGCACATACCATGAAGGGTATATGCTGTATGGTAATTTAAGCAGGAATTATTTGAAGAGTTAATGATTCACTTAGATGGGGAAGATAAGAAGTTGCTTGATGTCTCACGATTTGTGAAAAGAGAAAGAGAACATTTTATATTGAGTGGGATATCTTTTAATTGTCTTTTTAAAGAAAAGTAGAGAAGATGAAGAAACTGTAGTCAGAACATTAGAAATTGAATTGGACTTGATCAGCCTTGGGTAGCCATTGGGAGAAGATGAGCAAGTGTACCTGTATATAAATGTATTTATACACAATACACATTCACATGCTCACACTTAAATATATGCAGATATATATATATATATATATATATATATGTGTGTGTGTGTATATCCAGTATTTAAAATATTTATGCCTACCTCAGAAATGTCTAATGACCCATAGGATAATTATGAAATCTTTTAGTTAAGTGACATATAATGCACCACTTTGTATTAATACTTAATGGCTCTGTCATGATGTATATTGTCAGAAGTGTTAAAATTTATTTCTTACTTACCAAAAAGGTTTGATACAGACCCTTCACTTTTACTGAACATGATGAATTCATTTAACTCTAGTTAAGGTATACTATGCATTACTATTTTTAAAAAATAACATTGTAATATATCATCAAAATACACTTCAGACAGCTAACTCAAAACTTTTAAAGTCTACGTGCAAATCTCCATATTGCTTTTCTACACATATGCAAATCTGAGTCATGCAGGGAGATGTCATGCAGATATACAACTGAACACACCATGGCTGTTTTAACTTTGCTATTTATTTGGTAGCTTAAGACTCAAAACAAAAATGTTTAGGAAGAAATTTCAAGTCAAATTAAAAAGATAAATATTCAAAAATATTCAAAATGTAATTTTATTAAAGGTAAACCCTTCAGTTTTGAAGCTTGCAAAAAGCTTTTGAGAATTTTAGCAGCATTCTTAATATTCACTAAGGTCCCATATTATCTGAGGCACTACACCAGCACTTTCTAAAAGGCTGTTCTGGGAAGTTTGAAGATGGAAGGCAGATTTATACTTCAGAAAATGGAACAAGAAAGTCTGCTATGGTCCTCTAAATAGGATTGGCAGGAGAAGTGGAAACAAAATAGCTGTTCAACTACTTTTATTTGAATTAAACTTACAAATAGGATAATACTGTTCAGAGCTTACAGCCTTCATTGTTACTGCCATGCAGCAGTTTAATTTATGGCCAAATATGCTTCTTATACTATATTTATAGGTTTTACCTTTAATTTGCTTGTATTACATGGTTGTTGCAGATGTTAGTCAGTTCCGGGCTCATTCCAAGTACCATATGAATATATAATTAGAGACTAAAAAGGCTTACAATCTCAAAAGTCAAAAGAGAAAAAAAATGTCACACATTCACTTTTTTTACCACAGGGTAAAAAAAGCGATTCAGATGGCAAAACCTGTTGTAATTGAACAGAGAAGAAAGGTTCACACTTTGGAAGATTCAAAGAGGGCAAGGGAAGGCCACAGCCAGTGAAAAACTTCAAAGGAAGATGAGAGACTGTTCAGCTCTACTCAGAATGTAAAGCAGCATTCACCACTGGGGATAAAGAACATTGCTGACTATGAGGATATCACCAAACTTTGAGTTGTCTAGAGACAACTGGAAAAATTTGCAGCTTCTATCTAAGGGTTAATTTTCTGTCTGGAAGACAGTTCTGACCCTGAGTCTCCAAAGCCTGCAAGAAGGTTTGTTTATGGTAGGTGCCAGGCCATGCAGCTTTGTCTGCTGGGCATTCTGCACTTGTCTGTTTGTTCTTTTTTCTCTTCAAGACAAGTTCTATACATCTTTGGGAAATATTACAGTCTGTTTTCTATCTTTTTTTCCTTTTTCTTTTTTATCATTTCTGATAGGAAATTATCTATATATTTTAAAATATCCTAAGAAAGAAGAAAAAACATTAATCTGAATATTTAAAAGTGGGGAGAGTTGTGGCCTGAGTAATACATTTTCATTAACTCAAAATAATGGAAGTATTGATGTTGATCTGCCATTGGTAACGTCCACTACTGTCTACAACTGAAAATTCTAAGACAAGGTTCATCTGCTGCAGGAAAAACTGAAGGTTGAAAACAGTGATACAGAAATTCTGAATTATCTTGACAAACCTCTTTTTATTTTGCTTTTCGGAGATAGAAGTAATTTAATAATTTAACCTCCTGAATAGATAAAAATACTAATTAAGCATTATTTACAACTATAACTCTATTTCACTAAGTTAGTAAGACATTTTGAAATTTCACTTAGGTAAAGAAATTTTATAAGCATTGCTAATATTATTTATTCTAATTTTATTGTACAGAACATAAATAATTGTTTTTATAATTTTCTAAGCAAGTTACAAATGTCTATTACTGCTATTATTCCCTTAAAATGTGGTGCAAGGATTTCTAAACTTGCACATCAGCTTATCTCATATTCTTGAGAAAAAGTAGCCCATGGAGATATAAACATAACGCACTTTTTCACCAGTGCTTAATCAAATGAATGAGACAACAAAAAAAACCTCAAGAAGGGCATAATTAGATGTGCTATGTCTTTAAGTGTAAATGGCTATAAAGATTAAAATGACAACAGTGAAATCCCTGGGAGAGTGATTTTCATTGTAAAGAGGTAATTTTAAGCTTTAAAAAATATATTTGCCTTTGATCTATCTCTATTTGTTAATAGAAGATATTAGATCTCTGTTCTATAATAAAAGACAGGTTGCTAATATCCCTGGAAATTGAAGTAGTCAAAATATTACAAAGACTGTGGATAAACTTTGTATTTCCTTTTCAGCCTGTTAATATAATCTATTATTTCCCAGAAACTGGATCTAAGTTACCCATGAAAAAGGTGGTAGGAAAAAAACTGTGTATCAGGACCCAGTGAGGTGATTAATGATCTTATTGTCCTCCGATTTCCTTCAGGAAAAAAGTTTACATATTTTTACATGTAAATGTATCATGCACCTCTACAAACATATATTTCATAGGTAAAAGAAATTTAATGAAATGGCTGAGAAAACAGTCATGTCAGTGGCTCTGTTTCCATAAACTAAAATTTATTTTGTACCCAGGATCTTTAGTAAAAAAACAGAAAAAAATAATGTAGTAGAAATAGGAAGTTTTTCAGCACCTTTAAAAAAGCCTATTGGTTCTGAACATATTTTATAAGTACTTCAAAAACAGTTCATCCAGCATAATGTCATAATCTTGCTGAGCTCAATTTCAGTTTCATGTCCCAGTTCTGTTACTGCAAGTTTTATGATCTAAAGCTGCCTGTACACCTAAAATCTTCACATCACTCTTGATTTTGCTTTGGGAAATACTAGCTGTCACATTCATTTTGGACAGGTCATGCTTGTTTTCATATTAATTGTGTAACAGAGAAGAAATAGTTGACAAATATCACTTGACAATTTTTTTTTTATTTTCAGTGCGTGAAGCATGAGGACAACAATAATGTAATGTAAATGGACTTTGACTTTTTTACATTTTGCAACTGGCAAGTGATTCCAGAACTTTATATTTTTCTCCCTACTGCCTTGCTGCTTTCTACTGAGCCTTTAGCAAGTCTCCCTTCAGTTTGGCCGTAACAGTGTTGACCTGGATAATGTATTTGAAGAAACACCAAAAGCATAACTGCAGTAAGAGAAACATTTTGTTTGTCAGTATTGCTTGGTACAAAATACAGATTATCCACTGTATTTTTTTCAAAAATTACTGACTATATTCAGTAGAATATATTCATAGCTTCATAGATTCTTACAACAGATCCCTTTTGGGGATACAGTGTCAGAACAAATATTTTTGCTTGGGGCAAGACTGCTTTTTGAACCTCTAGCTTCATTAGAGTTGTGGGTTACAGAAAACTCTCAAAGATACAATTATACATAATAAAGTCCCCAGTGGATTTACTGGGGACCCATCATGTTGATAATTAAACCCATCATGTTGATAATTAAATAATTGAGGCTGTCAGTTTATGAATTTTTTACTAATATATGCATTAATTGATAAAGAATTAAGGTTTGCTACATTCAAATGCATCCATAATGCTACCACATTGATGATGATCCTGATAGTCATGTCACCCAGCTTGTCAGTGACTCCTTGTTCACCTGATGCAGGTACATCACCTTGTATTACCCACTAAAAGCTGAATCACCTTTCAAGTCACATATATTTAAGTACATAGTTTTTCACAAACATGTAAATACAGAAATATCATATATAAATATTTAAGTGAACTGGGGAATACATCTTTTCACATATATAAGTGATGATAAAGCATAACAGGGGGAAGTATAGCATTTTGTCACAGTTAAGGTTTATTATTTGATAAAGCCCATGATAACTGGATTTCAAAGACAGACTTAATTTTTAGCCTAAACGTTGTCTCTAATTTTAGCTCTTAGCTATGTGACAGCCTCTTTTTTCAACTTGTCTGTAGTTTAATCTCACTACTTTTTTTATTCTGAGGACCACTAAATGCATTTGTGGGCCACAGGCATTTTTGGATATGAACAGTATATACACAAAAATATGCAAAATAGGATATATAACCTTTACCACACTCCTATGATAAATTTGTTTAAATTATGTGAAAAGCAAAGAAACACTCGTCTCAGAGGCCTTATAATAAAGCTAGTAGCTTTTAAGAAGAAAGAAATCACTCTTGGAATTGAAGTATATTATAGGTAAGATTAAAAAAATCACACTTCTGCTGGACTTGCTTTAGACACAGATCTTAAAACTTGTGCAGATGCAGAACACAACTGCTTCTGTTTTGTACGACCTCACTAATGGGCATTCGTTCTTATATAACAACAATTTTTAAAAAAGTAATAATCTCTGTATATATGTATATGTCTCTGTACTTACTCATAATCATTATCATTACACAGCTTTAAGATTTTCATTAGTTAAAATGGAGAAATATTATACATAGAAATATGATAAAAATTTGTTGAGGACTTGTGTGCATCTTCGTTTTCTGTATTTACACATCTAATAGCCTGAAAAGGAAATTGTGCTTCTTTTGAAACACATGCCAGTTGAATGCATGAAAAGTAAACACATAGAAAGACATCAGAAAGTGAGTAAACAGTCTAGGTAGTAAAACCTGGTGCCTTTATCTCAGATCATGAGTGGATAGCTAACTGATTTTCAATACCATCCATATAACTGAGCACCTTGAGTGCCTAGAGAAGGGCAACAAGGCCAGTGACAACTCTAGAACACAAGTCCTGTGAGGAGCAGCTGAGGGAGCTGGGGTTTAGCCTGGAGAGGAGTCTCAGGGGAGACCTTATCACTCTCCAGAACTGCCTGAAAGGAGGGTGCAGCCAGGTTGGGGTCGGTGTACTTGTCCCAGGGAACTAGTGACAGGACAAGAGGATGCATGCTTAAGCTGTGCCAGGAGAAGTTTATGCTGGACATTTAGGAAGAAGTTCTTCACTGAAAGAATGATTTGGTACTGGAGCGGGCTCTCCAGGGAGGCGATGGAATCACTGTCACTGGAGGTGTTTAAAAAAGAGACTGGATGTGGCACTTGGTGCCATGGTTTAGTTGATAAAATGGTGTTTGGTCATAGGTTGGACTTGATGATCTCAAAGGTGTTTTCCAACCTAGTTAATTCTGTGATTTGGTGATTCTGTAATTTTCAGTCACCATTTTACAACCTACTTTGATCACAAATGTTAGGGTCAGGATCTGCTTACATCCTGTCACATCTTTTTTTAAATTTGCCATATTTACAACTTTGAAATGACACTTTTACAGAATTCTTTGCTTTATGCATTACCTGTCCTTTACAATCTATATATATAGTGGTACTTTCTATGATCACACAGTAAAACAGAATTTATGTAACCTTTTATAATTTATCAATGGGTATTTAAAGGTCCTGAGAGGCTAAATTGATTGAAATTACTTTCTCTTTGATATTGAGGATCAGTATCTGTTTTCTGGGTGTCATATTTGTAGATAATCCTCCATAAAACATTATGACTCTGATAGCGTTGGTGCTACAAAACCTTAAAAAGTACATATTTGTTCCAAGGTATTCTTGAAGTTTGTGTGATTACAAGTAAACCTGGTGTGGACATAAGGTATTTGGTAACCAGAAAATTTTCACCTTAAAGGGTCACCTTCATGGCCTTTTGGAGGAGCAAAGAGAAGTGAAGTGGAATTTGGTTAAAAGGCTTGATGAAACACTAAGATCTTTATGGCAACTGAGAAGATGTTCTCAGAACTATGTTGTAACTGAAAAAAATGTATCAGATATTTGATTAGAAGTATTTCTCTTCCCTATATTACCTTTCTTAGTAACTGGCCTCAGGTGAAACAAAGACCTTAGAATAAAATTTTTATAACTCTCTACTCAGTTCATATTTCTAAGTAAGACTCTTTTCTTTCTGGAAAGGAAGATTGAACACATTCTGAAAGCCACAAGTATCATATTTTGCATGTGGAAATAGCATTGAAATTGGATGGAAGTTCTATTATTACTCTTTAATTTGGTAAGCCCTAACAAGTATTAAAGATATGTTCGTTACTGCAGCAACTTCAACTAGTAAGGAGAGAGAATTGTATAAAGTGGAGTTTGAGCATTCTGGACTGATCAGGCCCTGCACTTCAGTGCAGAAGCTGAGACAGAAAAATTATATTTAGCTTTATCTTATGTCCAAAGAAGTAAATATTAAAAGCACTCACCTGTCATTGTAAATCACTGAGCTACTGGTTTGCATAATGCTTGTTTTCTTTGCTCCAGGGGAAAAGATCTCATTACTACTTTTTACATTCTAAGACACATATATATTTGTATGTATATATACACATCTATGCAAACATATATAAACATCTATGCAAATATACAACTGCTCCTGGCTGCACCTTTGCCAAAAGAACTGTAAAATTAAAAACTGACAGTAGAACACAGCAGTAATATTTCTCAGCCCATCCTCAGGCTATAAAAGGTAGATGTTTCTCCTTAGAGTGAAACTAGACCAAATGATGTTAATTTATTATAAAAAAATCATTCTTCCTCATGTTCTCTTCCAATTATTCACCAGAAAGAAATTTTCCATAAAGTAATAGCTATTGAAAAAAGATAAAATATCCTAAATAGCTAAGTTTTTGTAGGCAAGACATGTTCACAACTCTAAAGTGATTTTTTTCAAGCTATATTCATAAGGGAATTCAGGAGTTGCTTAGAAGACCCAAACCAAGAAAACCATAGCATTGCTCCATTATTCCATTTAGTCCAGTGGTCACCTGAGCTGTGAACAAGATAGTTTTGAATTGTTACTCTGAATGAGCAGCTCAGCTATTGTGTTAAACATAACTTTTTAATTAGTTGCTGTAAAAAGTCTGACCAAGGAAAATAAAATAAGGAGTAACCTGACAGAAATAAAGCAAGGAATGACATTTTCTAAGGTGTCGCAGTGCAGCTAGAGCAGGGATGGGGAAACCTTCAATTCCTGGAGTGGGAAGCACCCTAATACTACGGCAGGCATACTACAGCTTTTGCTTTGCTCTATATAGTTTGAGCTCTGAGAAATTCAGGTAAATTTGCAACGGCAGCACAGCATGCCCATGGTTCTACAGACTATGTATATTCTCAGTCATCATAACATCAATGTCAAGTAGCAGTGTTTAGCTGCTTGGGAATACTGGAAGCTTTAATGGTAGAAAGAATATCATAAATTGACAGAGGAGACTTGGTAGTCAAAATAACTTTTCTGTTTTCTATTCTTTCCTGAACTGCAATGTCATCTTGCTGAAAGATCCTTATTCTCCCACAAATAAAAGGCACAAACCCTGTTTTTTTTTATTTCTAATTAACTAGTTTCCTGTCCCTTCTTGGCTCCATGGAGTCTAACTGGAGAACCTTTCTGAAACCTCAAAGCAAAAAGAAGTGAAATTATGATATCTTTTTTTCCCTCACGTTTGTTTGTTGCTTGTTTTTAATTTGTTTATTTTCTTATCAGCTTGAAGTTTCTGTCATTGATACTACACATAATTGAGTGTAAATGTCATAAAAAGTGACCAAATATGTTTTGGTCTTGATAGCCAGAGAATTCTCTGAAGGTTCATCCAGGTGTCACACACGCAACTTTACTTAATTAGAAGCAAAAGCAATTTTGCAGAGCACGTTGTACAGGCAATACCTGTGATCCTTCCTGTCCTTTCTTATGTATGATAAAAAAAAATCATCTGATGCTAGCATTTCAATGAATAAGCATCTGAAGTAAAATTTCAGTAAGATAACTTTGAATTTTTTTGTTTGTTCATAGAATTTCAACAATTTGGGAAATTTCTGTAAATTTTTATAAAACTTAGGTTTATTTAATATCTTCAAAAATTCTCTGCAATAACAGAATCCCAATTCATAAATTTAAAACACATTGAAATGCTGGAAATTGGATAAAGAGCTTTTGTGGCATATGAATGGTTGTATTTTGATAAATATTCAGAAGTGGATACAATTCCAAACCCCTTAAATTTTAGTGATAAATAGTTCCTTTTTTTCCAGTATATATTCTTTTACATTTGATACGAAAAGACAGTAGATAGGCACAGGCTGAATGTTTTGCAAAGAGAATGTGGAGATGTAGATGTGGTTTCAAAAACTTATTTTCATTAAATTCTTTTCTAATTGACTGAGGATCAGCGAGAAACTGCAAGTAGAACTGCTTGCACAGAAACATGGAATCATCAAATATCTCAAGCGAGAAGGGACCAATTAAGTCTGACTCCATGCTCCTTGCAGGACTGCCTAAAACCAAACTGTATGACTTAGAGCATTGTCCATACACTCCTTGAATTCCAGAAGGCTTGGTGCCTCAGCCACTTCTCTGGGTAGCTGGTTATGGTGACCAGCACCCGCCCCCCCCAAGTAAGGAGACTTTTCCAAATCTCCAGTCTGAACTTCCCCTAATTCCATTTTTCCATTTCCCCTTGTCCGATTGCTGCTCACCAGACAGAGAGTAGATCAGCAGCTCCCCCTTGGCTACAACCCTAGTGGAAAATGTAGGTTTCCATAAGGTCATACCTCAGCCTTCTCCAAGCTGAACCAGCCAAGTCACCTTAGCCACTCCTCTGAATTCTTGTCTTCATGGCCTTTCACTACCACCCTTCATCTTCCTCTGAGGGTCCTTGGTCATCCTCCTCCCTAACAGTCTGCTGGCCTTCTTATATTGAGGTGCCTACAACCACACACAGGACTTCAGGTGGGGCTCCACCAGCACAGAGTAGGGTGAGACAGTGCCCAACCTTGTCCAGCTGGCGATGGTGTGCCTGATGCCCCCACGACAGAGTTGGCCCTCCTGGCTGCCAGGACAGACAGTGCACTCATTTTCAATTCCCATCAACCCAAGACCCAAGAACTCCTTTCATGGGGCTGGTCTCCAGCCTTCCATGCCCCAATTTGTATATAAAATAAAGATTTCTCCATCCCAAGCAGGGAACCCTGCTCTCTAATTCCATAGAGCTGTTGATTGGTTGTCCAGCTGTTTAGTCTACTCACATCTCTCTGTAAGGCCCCTCCACCTGCAAGAGAGTCCACAGCTCCTCCCAGTTTAGCACCTTCAGTAAACTCAAGTAATGTATATGTGATTCCTGAGTCCAGACCATTTATGAAAACATGCTCCCCAGGAAAGCAGTCTCAGTACCAGCCTGACTGAGTCAAAGAGCATTTGAACAATGCTCTTGGGCACATGGTGTGACTCGTGTGCTGTGCAGAGCTGGGAGTTGGACTTCGATGATCCTTGTGAGTCCCCTCCAACTTAGCCTATTCTGTGATTCTATGATTTAAGAGCACTGACCCTAAAATTGAGCCCTGGGGAACTGGCACCAGCCTGATGTAACATTGTGTGCTACTGTTTATAGAGGAATACTTTATATAAAACAGACAAAAAGCAACCAACCAAACTAAACCAATACCAACAAAACCCTACAACCTCTCTCCTCCCCCCTCCCACCAACACTGCTTACTTTTAATTATTTAATAGTATAATACATGCTTGAAACATGGTCAACCTTGCAGGTCTTGCAAGTATGTAAAAACTATAAGGACACAGGGAAGCTGTATTCTGAAGTTGCTTTTCTGTAGTACATGTAACTTAAAAGGTCTGGCTACTGCCAGAAATTTCAGTGGAAATTTTACAAAAGTTGATTGTAAAATATCTTTTTTTTTTGCTGTCTTTTCTGTTGTATTTCCAAAATGTGTGTTTTGCCTTTTGGGGCATCTTTTGCAAAGAAGAGTTGCAGTCCTCTTTATCCACAAGCGCTCACTGAGCACTTCTCTGTGTTACAAAATCCTGCCATTTCAGATTCTCAGTGTTTTCACTAAGTGGAAATTTTATGTATATATAAATATATTTGAAAATTTTATGAGTATAACTCTAATGGAACAGTTTTTATATACAATAGTGCATTTTTGTGTTCACTTCAATTTATCTTTTGCAATTGGAAGATGAGGGATTCCAAGGATGGTTTTTATACCATCTACATGTGAAAGTATTTTGCCTGTCTAAGCTTCTTTAGAACAACTTACTCCTCTGAATGACTCATCTAAACTACTGGAGTCATCAGGATTTTATGTCCATGCATTCATATTTTAAAAGGGAAATGTCAATACAATGATGTTTTATGATTTTTGTAGCACCCCCTAAAATTATCTGCTGCTGTTCTTTTATCTCTATTATTGGCAGTGTAACTTCAACTTGACAATACATTTTTTCCTTTGCATTGTATTATTTTTTCTGGATGCATTTTTAATGTTAAGATTTCTTTGAATCAAAAAAGTTCCTCTTATGGTTACTAGACAGCATTTTCCTACTAGGTATTTGAAAAAAACTCAGACTAATGATTTATCTCTTCTACATTTCATTTCAATATTCTAAATTTTTAAATTTTAATTTAATAAAAATATATGTGTTTAACTATGGAACAACCAATTAATGACACTAAATTAAGCATATAAAATGACTGAATCATAGATCAGGTTGCTCAAGGCTTTATCCAAAATGGCCTTGGACAGCAAGTGGGTAACTTGGATAATTTTCTACATCCTGGAGAATCCAGCAGCAGAGGCTATTTTTGCCATCCAATAAACATTTTATACGATTGACAAATCAGAAAACGTTAAATCATAAGACAGCTATAAACATGTTTTTGATCTCCAGTACAGCAGGATACTAACAGGAGAGCTAAGAATACCAGGGGGAAAAAAAAGGCACAGAAGAAAAAGTGAAAAAGCCCCATTGATTTGTTGACAGAGGCCTAGCAGCTGTCACAGTAAACCACGGCTCTCTTGCACTTAATCAATGCTACCCTCCAAACAAATCACTCCACAGTCCAGATGAAAAGCAATCAAGAGGAACACCTCCATAAGCATGAAGCTTGCTAGATGGAGTTCAATGAAGTGTGTCTTTAAGCTTTGGCTCTCCAAGCATGATCTATGACCCAAAAGCTAATAACAAACTCTTAACCCTTTTGAAGAATGCAACAAATATCTGTCCCTTTTGCAAACAGATTACATCAAAACATCTTAATCAATAATTTTTGGAAAATACCATGTGCATTTTTGCTGTGCAGTCTTTTCTTCCTCTGTTATTGGGTCACTAGCAATTATAGTTTGTCTCTCCCAATGAGCAACTACTTTAAATGTATATTATTTTTGTGGAAGCCAGCACAGGAAAAAATTACTAATTTTAAGCCTTACACATTGCTTGCAGAGAATTTCTAAAGGACTAAAATATTATTTTCTGTTCTTTTTATTGGAGCTTAAAAGTGCAATGTGTTGAAGAGTTATATAAACCCCTGTTTAGTAGCACTATTTCCAAGGGGAAGTCTAAACACTGCTCTTGCCTGTTTAGCGGCAGTAGATTGCTTGACAGCCTGCCACTAGCTTATATTTCATTTTATTTTTATTTTTTTTTTAATTGACCAACTGAGGCTAAAATAGACTCTAGAATTAGGCTGTCAATTTCATTCACATGAGACAGTAACTCAGACAGAGGGCTTTATTTCACAGCTCACTGAAGGAAATGACTTCATCAGCAGTCCTCATGGCATGCTACCAACAGAGTGCACTGTCATATGCTCAATACTTGTACCAATTAGATCTTTAACAGTACTATTGTTATGGTACTCGTGCATTATATTATAAACAGGCTAGGAGCTCTTTCCATGTTAGATTAATACAGCATTTTAGAAGCAATTTATTATTATTTTATTGATAGCTTTAGAAAATAACTGTGCAACACATTGTGTTTCTGATACAAATGGGGGAACGGAGATAAACTCTTTTTTATTAGTCTTGGCTCATGCTGAATATTTCTTTTAATATGTACTCTAAAGTCCTTTACTGCTTGACTATGGGCTTACACTATCCCAATTGCTCACATGTCAGCAGCCAGTAAACATGCCACTATTGATGTGCACTTGGATCTCTTCAGAATGATACAACCGACCTTTTTATTTAATTTATAGTCTATTGGACAGCACATATTTCCTGCCTAAGGGTCTAGCTTATCTCTCATTAAGTCAGTGGAAATTGACATTTCACTACTTTGCAGGTTAACCTAATGTTAATTAAAGCATGAGGATGCACTTAGGATGCATCCTTAGTATTTTCATAGAATCCATGCTATTCTAAAATCAAGCTATTTCCAAATATGAATGCATATTTCAACTCAAAGGTCAGACTACTGAATATTAATGCAAATAAGAGGGTACATATATAGTTAAGTTGTCATGGTTTGGGAATGGTACTCCCTAAATTAGTGCTCCCCTCACTGAAACTCCAAAACCACATGCAACTCATGTCCTTCTCCTCGCCCTCCCTCCTCCTCACCCTGAGGAGGGTGACCTGAGGCAAAGGTCACAGGCTAAGATAAGAACAACTTACTGGAAACAGCAATGAGATAAGAAAACCAACAGTAAAAGCAAGAGTATTACTAACAAAAGGTGTAAGACAAAGAAATGGTTTACACAGAAGAACCATGATAAAATATGACTGTCCCATCACACCATACTTTGTCCCACCTGGAAAAGGGATTCCCCTCTCAGAAGTGAGAGAATCCCTTTCTCCTGCCCTGACAATGACATAAGATGATACCAAATAAGAATCAGGTGCTTGGCCATGTCCATGCATCTCCAGGCTCCAGTCCCTCTCAGCTATTGTGAAAAATTAACCTTGTTGTCTGAAACCAGGACATTATCCACTCTGTATTCTATGCTGTCTACATCACACCCAGATCCTATACTTTCCAATCATATAGATATATACACAAGCACAAGTATCATTTTCATAGTCAGTGGCTGTTTCTCCAAGTTAGCTGTTGAGTTTGATTAGTCCACGACTATGGATTCCTTCTTAGATGTCTTCCAGGGCAGGAGAGAGAGCTGGTGAGCTGTCAGGTGGTTGCAGTTGGCATCACCAGCTCACAACTGGTGTATGGAGCAGTCCATACTCATTATCCATACTCTTAGTTCTGGCATACACTGGCAGTGTCATTCAGCAACAATTATTAGACAATTCAACATTACAGACTCTTCTCACCCCAAAATCAAATCCCCTTGAGGGGCACATTGGGTTTCCTGGTCCCTCTGCATTACTCATCAAGTACACCCAGAACCCTGAGCCAAACAATCCCAGATGGGCATCTGTTTGCTTGAGGCAGGACTATTTCTCATATGCATTATGAGACTTTACCTCTTCTACAGGACAAGAAGGTTTTGACTGGGCAGGGCCATGTCAATTATTACACCCTCAGGTGTTAACTGCCCCGGTGGCTAGAAGTGGAAGGCCACATGAAGCACTGTTTCTACTCCTTGTTTTATTGACATCAATGCCAATAAGTAGACACATGACAGTAGCATGCTCCATACAAACTCCATGAATTGTGCACAAGGGACCTCATCTGGATCTACAGGGCATTGCTTGTTATGTAAATCCCTATAGATTTCCTACATCTTAAGTAATTCTCTCAGGCACCTGACACCTTTGTCCATAATGTTCTATCTGCTTGGGTGCACTACTAGTTCATCCTTGAGAGAACACCTTTCCCTCACACTTGACAGGAGTCGCCTGCAGGGGCTGAGACTTCTATACTCTTTGTGATCCCCTGTCACAAAGAGTATAGAAGGTTTACACAGAATGCCTACATAGAATAGAATGCCTACATCCTTGGACAGGGATCACAGTTGCTTGGCTTTACTACCATCTAGTTTCATACCATGGGAAACGATAGCCCAGCATCAGAGCAGACAGGTCACTGTGAGCTCACCTGATTGGCAGCTGAAATCACAGTATGATTATTAATGAATTCCCAGATGTATCACCCAAGTCCAGGGCAAGAGAATGACACTGAACACAAACCCAAATGACCCTTACTGCCCTTGATGTTATAATGTCATAAACTGGTATCACATAGTACAGCAACAAAGTAATCCTGATCCCTCTCTCACTGAAAAAGAGTGCTGTGAGGGGCATATAAAAGAACATAAGTGTTATGTACCACACCCACATGAACGAAGGAACATTGTGACCAGGGGCTCCACACCTAATACACAAGTGCTTAGAACAAGCTTGTTTCCGCCACCATGAGGGCAGCTCTGTTGCTATTTCAAACCTTTCAAACCCTCATGCTCAAGATTTGACACCAGTTAAGGCTTTCATAATTTAGGAATGGTACTCCTCAATTTCCTGCCCCCCCCCCTCACTCCACAAAGACTCCAAAGCCACACCCACCTCACTTCCTTTCCCTCTCCTGTCTTCTGCTCACAGGTAGCTGGAGAGGAGCATTAGAGGCACACAAGGCAAAGAACATGGGCTGAGATAAGAATGATTCATGGGAAACAGCAATGAGATAAGAAAAACAAACAGTAACAGTAACAATATTATCAACAAAGAAACTATTTACACAGAGGAACCACAACAAAATACTGACTGACCAACTGTACCACCACACCACACCACACTTTCTCCTGCCCAGAAAATCAATGGCGTCCTCAGAAGTGAGAGGCGAGTCTCCCCTATGACTCACCTGTGACTCTACTGGCACTGATGTAAGATGATATAGAATAACATTAGGGTCTTGGCTATGTCCATACAACTCCAGGCTGCGGCCCCCAAGGCTACTGCAGAAAATTAGTGCTGCCCTTGTCTGAAACCAGGACACATATTTATTGTGATTCAAGAGGCCTATAAAATAGTTATTGTAAATTTGTCAGCTAGCTAATTATAATAATATTTAAAACATGCCAAGTATGATATATGCTATATATGCTATATATGCTATGCCTTAAATACATATTACCAAATGTAGTATGATAAAGCCATGATTCCACATCACTAGAAGGATAGTACGGAAGCCCTTAAATTGGAGATACAACTTTGTTAGCTCACAGTAATTTGCTGATGTCCACTGTTTGGAACCATATTTTCTGAGTAGTAATCATATCTATCCTGAGAATTTTAATGAGCTATTCTTTGACACTCTCCAGGTAGAGAAACAGGAAATGGCTCTGTTATAAAAAGGCTAACTAAGGATAACCATTTGGAGAAGTATGACTGTGTGCTTCATCTGACTTGTCCTCAGCTGTCACCTGGGGATTCTGTACTGGTCACTCCCAGAATCATAAACCATTTTGCATGGCCCTTTTGTCTGAGCAGGAGTAGATATTCTAGCCAAAATATTAAAATATGATGCAAAAGACAATTCCTTCTCTGAAGATCAAGCAGTTTTAGTATAATAGCAGATTACACATAGGCATTAACCTGAAATCTGTGTCATCAAGGGCGACTTTTAAACATTAAAACATTTTAAACATTAACTTATTTATCACAGGTTAGGGACACACTTGGCCAAAGCTCTTTTGAATTATCTTCCTTGAAAATTATCAAATACCCAAATAATTGTCAGAGAAAATAGAGGGATAAATAATGTGCACACTGCAGTGTCAGTGCTGGCTAACTAGTATGTCTGAAGTTAGCCTCAGAATTGTCTTCAACTGGGGAGCCTCTGTTCAGGGCTGCAAAGATTTCCTGACACTACTGTAGTATGGGCAAATACTAGGCCAGGAAGCAGCTGCAATGCAGAATGTGCCAGAAGATTTTCCTTTACAGTTTAAATATTTTTTTCTGTCATATTCATGACTGATTCAAATTCAATTCAATTGAAGCTAATGAAAGGTAGTCAGTGGTGTCGGATTTGTTACCAAGTTCAGCCAAACCCAAAACCAACCAACCAAACAAACAACCCCCCCAAAAAAACCCAAAAACAACCAAAAAAAACCCCAATCAACTTGGAAGATAAGGACAGGGAAAAAATAATTTCTGATTTTTCCTCATTCTGAATCAGTGTTGTTCTGAGTAAGTTGCTCAGCTGAGAATTTAAATAATACTGGGGGGAAATAAAGCTGCTTCCAGTGATACACTCAAAAATAATTTTGTGACTTCATTTCATGACACGAAGCTACACAGCACATCATAAATTTATTTCCCAAAGTTTAGGATTTATGTCTGCTTTACATCCACATCACATCATAATAGGATGCAGTTTGACACACCATAATTTGTTTTTAATAATACATTATTTCAGGAGCTGGAAAAGTGTCAAGCCTTTGTGGGATTTATTTATTTCTTTTCTGTGCAAAATTAGTGACTGCTCTGATATTGCTGCAACTCCAAATTAATCCAGTTATTCTGTGATTTGATAGCATAGGGGGAAGTGTGTTTAGCATTTCCTGATGTAAAAAAAAAGAAATTGCAAGAAAGACAGTGCTATTCATCACTGCATGCTTTGTACTTACATTCTGCTTAGTGCAAATATTTCATCAGAACAGCACATGCCACATGGTTGACTGAATAAGAGGAAGACGGAAAGGCTTAAGGGTTCTTTGAGTTCTTGCCTGCAAACACGCCTCAGAAAACAGAAATAGAAACTTGCAAAACAAAGTATAATTGTATTCTCCCTAACCATCATTCTTAGTTTCCTGTGTGCCTAATGTATCATCTAGTGTATGATTACACCATTTCCTTTTCTAGCTGTCCCTTTAATTTTTAATGGTATACCACAACAGTAACGTTTGTGTTAACAAGATCAAAGTATAAATGGCTAGCATTCCATATTGTTTTACTGGCTACCATATTCCATATTGTTTTACTGGCTACTATTTGCCTAAAAATTATCATCAGTATTTATATAAGAAATGTAAACATGTTTTAGTATTTGTGGGGTTTTTGCCTTTTCTTTCCCCTCATTCAGTCCTTGATTTAAAATCTTTTTTATTTTTTTCATTAGAGGCCTCATTTTGTTTAATTTTTAATTAATGATGATTATTACACTTACTATTTCTTCAATTGCTAATTCTAGCAACAGCATGATTGTTGTGAAACATTGCATTTAATTGTTGTCATTACAGAAAGAAAAGCCTAGCTGGACTTTTCTTTGAAAAGAAAAAGAGGAGAGGCCTAAAAACCTATCTAGCTCCTTTATAATGATAATTTGAAAGAAAAAAATATTTGTTGGATAATTTTTTAATCAGAGTAAATTGATCATTGTTGATTCTCTGGAGAACACAAAGTGATTTCACTACTTCACTTTCTCTGAAACATTGTTTTGTCAGATAAGACATTTTAAAGCCTTTCTTCTAATATCTGTTTCTCACAGCTTTATATTTCTTCAGATTTAAGAGATCATGCTTGATACTTCATACATCTGTTACATACAGTACATTTCAAGTAATATGGCTTTTATTGCCCAGGAAAACACAAGCTAAAGATTAGAGCATGGTATAGGTAATACTTGAGTTCTTGCACAGCAATATCTTTATTTGAAAACCTAGTCAGGAATCAGGCCTGGACTCTTCTCAAGGACAAAGGGCTGTCACTGTTAGCTCAGAGAAAGGTGAACAGAAACAAGAAAAAGCATTGCTAACTTGTGGTAGCTTAAACTATTTCTAGGAAAAGTGAAATATATGATGATGTGACAAACTTTCATAAAGTGTACTTGCAATGTCTGTAGTAGGTTCAAGGTAAAAGAACTGGAAAATCCATGCCAGGTAGCTCAAATCCAATTTCCATGTTCTCATACAAAACATGTTTTGAACTCATGATTCCTAATCTGTAGTTTTACAGAGTGTTTTAGTAATATAGCCACTGAAAACTGAACTAGTAATGTGGCATTTCTGAAAAGTTTCTCTTTGTTTTTGTAATTTAAATATAAAATCCCCTTATTTCTGTTTTTGTTCCCTTTTGTTATATTTTATGTTTATCTTTATTTACATGAAAATTTCAGGAATAGGACCTAGATGCCATTTTCAAAAACTATTTAGGAACTGAATTCTAATAGAGAAATCATTGGATTTAATTGCTCAGATAATTTTAAATTTAAAATTCTGGCTATTAAGGAAGAAAGAGTCCTATTGAAAATTTCACCTTTTTTTCAGCATTGAAAGTATGCATGATTTTATTCATCATTTAAGCTATTAAATTCTGCCTTACTTTACTACAGTTCTTTAGTTAGTCTTCTTGGTAGCCAAAAACTGGTACATATTTTGTTACCCATTGAAACTTTATGACAAAGATATGTTAAATATATTGCTATTTAATGCATTTCAAATACCTCTCCATGTCATGCTTATATTTGATACCTCTCCATATCATGCTTATATTTGTATGGATGAGCATCTATTTGGAATAGCTTTATAGAAATGCTGTTAAATTTTTAGTCTAGACTATGCAGTCTTTGTGCACTGTTTGGAGGTTAATGCAGGATTTTGTTTGGTCATCAGAATTGTTGAATTCTCTTATTTTTGCAATGTTTCATGTACAAAAACTATGAGTAATTAAGTGGTTCACGTATCAAAAATGAAATGAAAGAGAAGCTGTGTGTGTGTGTTAATGCTGTGAACTTTGAAATAAAACCAGGAAATGGACTTCCATATGAAAAGTCTGAGTGCATACTAACTTCACTGTCTTGCTACACCTCATCAATAGCATTTTTCTAATTTTTTCAGTAGTTTTAAAATATTAAATGCATAAATAAATATAATATATCTTGATAAAAAGCACAGCATCCAATTATGGTGTTTATCAGTGTGTCATGAATTTCACTTTATGATCTGTGTCAGCAAGAGTGAATCTGAATAAGCCCAAGACAACAGAATGAAGAATTTCACAACAGAATTTCCTTTTTTTACATGGGTTAATTCTCTCTTACTAAAAGAGTAAGGTAATGTAGAGATTTTGCTAGTTCTTGCTTCAATGTTCTGCTGGAGTTGACAGAAGCAGAGGTGTTGGTGTTTTGAAGGTGCACAAACAGAGTAAGTAGGAGAAACATTTGTAAACATTTCAGAGTGCAAATCACCAAAACACTTTAAAATGCCATTTCATTGGGAAAAAATTTTTCTAGACTCAGAGTATAACAGAAGTTCCAGGGAATTAGAACCAACCAGAACCTCTGTTTGGCTAAGACCCTCAATTTATCTCACTATGGCTATGCGTGTATTTAGAAAGTTACACTAGATCATTCTACTCATCACTGACCACACCTCCTAACAGGCATCTTGCAAGCACAGGACCCATTGAGAATCATAGGAAATAAGCTTACATGCAGTAAAAACAAACAAAAACAAACACTGAAAACTGTAGATTGCATGGGAGCTGGAGGTTCAGGCATGCTTGACAGTTAACCCTTTATGAAATATTCTTAATAATCCTAAATGCTTAACAGGTTTGTACTTGATTTCTTTTGTCCAGATCTTAATACGTCATTTTCTGTATCATATTACAGGGAAAGTGACGTCAGGATCTGATGGAGCTCAGTGGTTAGACAACTTTCTACATCACAGACTAAATGAGTAAGAAAATATTTTACCACCCTCCACCAGACATCATTTACAAGATAGTAAAGAAATTTTAAATAAAGTCTTCTTTGTCTGGCCCTCTTCAAATCAAAGTTTTATGAAGAATTGTCTTTATTTGTGGCAGTAGTCTTGACTGTTATATGATTTTTTAATATAAATTCAGGTTTCCATATACACTATTTTTGACTCTGCTTTCAGTGAGCTCTACATATCTTTAAAATAGAAAACAAAGAAATGTCACTCACTGGGAATAAATATATCCATTAACTCTTCCAAAGAGTTAATGAATACATTCACATACATGTTTACATAATATAGAAAGCCACTGAACAAACCCACAATTGATGTATACCCAAAGAAAACTGTTCATTTTCCTCACAAAATGGTGGAAAAGCTGAAGAGGAAGACCTTAGCCAAAGACAAACCCATTTGCAATGAAGTGTGGGTTTCAACAGACTAAAGGAATAATCTGGCAAGATGAGTTTCGAACACATTTAAAGAGCTGTATCTACATTTTATTGTTGGATCTAAAATGTGCTCCTATATAATTAGCAACTTAATTAAACCTGTGTTTTCCTTCAGGGAACCAGCTATTCCACCACTCTATTTGAGACTGTGTGCAATACTGATTTTGACTCAAGGCTTATAGGCAACATGCAAAGATCTTGTCTTAAATCTATTCATCAATTTACATATTCCACTCTGTTTCACACATAGTAAGACGTATTGGAATATCTAAATGCAATGGCTTATTGGGAAGTAACAAAACTCATAGGTTTGACATGTAATACCACAGTCAAATCTCATGTACTCTTCCACTTTAAGAAGACAAAAAGAGTTATCTGTGGTGTCACATCAGTTTTTCTTTTGAAATATTGTGTACATTTTGACCAAATTTCCATTTTCACAAGATGCTACAAGAAGATATTTTAATACAGAAGTTATCAGAAGTAGTCATTCTAAACCAATTTTTTTAAATTTTCAAAATTTTGTCAATGCAAGTATCTATCAAGCCTACTTAGGAAACTATCTTATGTTCTGATAAATAAATAGGGTTTATAAATAGAATATATAAATAAATAAATAAATCACTTTTTAAAATATTGTATTTTCACATTAAATGCTTTAGTGTAGTTTGGATGATGAGGAAAAAAACAAGCATAGAAAAAATTCAACAAATTGAAGCAGGAAATTTTTAATAATTTTCAATATGCCTCAGTTTTTGGAATTAATTCCAGCATGCAGATAAGCAAAATAGAAAGAAAGTTAGGAGAACAAGTGGAAGGAGAAGGGTATTTAGCAATATCTTGCTCCTTTTTTAGAACAGGGTGGCTCTGAAGCATGCCAGTCCTTTTCCTAAAAATTTTTTTCCTAACTCTTCATTTAAGAATATATTAATCAGAAAAATTAGACATTCATTACAGCTTTACAGGACTGTAGTATCCTATATTAAATTTTGAGAGTACAGTTGGTCATTACTTTTGATGGGCAATGGATTTTTTAAAGTAATTGGAGATTTAGAAGTCTAAGGGAGAATGTTCCAAGTTGGAGGAACAAAAGGATACATGCAAGTAGCTAAGAAATGGAGAAATAAGTGTAAAAAGAAGAAATTAGAGACATTACTGAGTATTTTATATCAAGTCACAGGGATTAAATTGCAATGAAAAATGTTTACTTTAACAGACTTATCTGAATTTTGTACTGATATGCCTAACGGTATATATGACCCTGGGTAAAGTTTCACTAAATAAAAATTCTGAAATATGTAAAAAAATCTGCAAATTATAAGGCCACAATTCAGGTGGAGTCACTTAGGATACACATAGTTGTCTGGAAAAACTTTATTGCTGGAAGTTAAGAGAGAGACAGAGCAGAGAAATGCAAGGTGCTTACAAGAATGGAGAATTTTACAAACTATCCTCACTGTACATTTGTGAGGAGCACAGCCAAGAGGTGGGAAGGATGGTCTAGTCAGAAGTCTGGGGAGTCTTAAGAAGCAAAACCAGAAGACTGACTTTCACCTGATAGCTAAACACTAAAAGTTAGTTTAAGGAAGGAAAAGAAGAAGGGGAGCAAGACTTAATTTAAAATATATTGGGAAAGGGAAGAAAATACTAATATTTTAAATTTTTAAATTTTCTAACAACACTACTCTAGAGTCATCTAGATAGTATCAATATTAATGTCAGTACTTCCTCTCACATGCATGCAGCATAAAGTGTTAATTGTAAGGTACCTTCTGTGCTGTGTTGGTTTGTTTGATATGTGCATGGTTCTTTTATTAATGTTGAGCTTCTTTGTATATGGAGGTATTGACAATATTTTTATCTGATGTTCTTTTATAAAAAACTAGTAACCAAAACTAGTAATGCTAACCATTTTAAGTGTAGCATTCTAGAAAGAATGTGGGATTGTGGGATTCCTTCAAAAACATCAAACATTTCCTTTCCTTCCAACAACTAATAACTAGTTTTTATAAATTGTTGTTTCCCTAATTTTCCAGTATTAATGATTCAGAAAGGGGTTCCAATTTTGGAACTTGCTTTTTGCTGTGGTTCCTTTTTTTCCTTTCTGTTTCTGTTTTCATTTGTTGTTTCTTCCTTCATCCAGTTTTTCTAGTCACAGGTGTTATGCTTGAGGACAATTGAAATAGATAGAGAGTATTTCCTTGTCCATCCTTATTTATAACACCTCTGCCATGTGAAAGTAGAGATTTTCTCAAATCATTTGTGTTTGATTAGTCTATCAGTATCAGAGAAAAGCTGAGACTTGTGTGCCCAACCAGTCAATGTCCTCTTATGGGGATCCTTCTCTAAGCAGTCTTGTTGGATTGGAGGGCAGTTCAGCTGACTTGTTCAGGGCCACGTGCAAAAACAGAAGGCCCCTCTCCTGTGTTTCCACACCTTAAATTGATCTGTCAGCAAAAGGAAGGATTCAGGGAACCATGCCAACAGCAAGAGACTCCGTTCTGGGTGTCTATAGGCAAGTGGAGAGTTAACTGCTGCCAGCAACTGTTAAAAACCTTGAAGGACTCACAATTAACATTTTATGGAGTAACATTCTTTATTAATATATTAGAAAATTCTGACAGGTTAAGGTTTTAAGATTGCCAGTGATAGTACCTGGCTGCAGAAACCTATTCAAAGCAATATATGGATGAACTCTAATCCCTAACAAAAACTAGCTTGGGATAATCAATCAAGACATAGAATACAATTCATACCCCACAGCCATCCCTATGCGAGAGAAGACAGGTACCGACCATTAACTGATCCCAGGAGTTACTATAGATTCCTCTAACTTCTCTCAATTTTTAACTTATTTTTATACTATTTTTATGTTTAGATGGAGCTTGAGTGAATCTAGCCATACATCATCTTCAGTGGTGAGTGGTCATACCTTGGAGGTGGGTAACACCAGCAGTACATCTGAGATAACCTTTAGGGTGAAGGTGGGCATCTGTGATCTTGCCACAGTTGCTGGTTCAAGAGCAAGAAATCTTTCTTCTTTGGTTGAACAGCTGCTATGCGCCTCCTCAGCTGCAAGTTACCACTGAATTCCCCCCTCTGCAAGGGTTTGACAGAGACTGGTCATGATGTCTCCACTCCGTTCCACCCTCTGTTTTGTCTCCCTTAGGATGTACTGTGTGTGGCATGCTGACTGGATGTACTGCAGGTGGCACTGCGGTTGGGCATGCTGACCATATATCATCTGGAAGGTGGCAATTGCATTTCACCCTATTTCACCCTACTGTTGTAATTTCTGTTAGAGAGTGAGTATAACTTCTTAGTTTTATCTGATTTTACTCCTAGTCATTTTCCCACACAATTCTGATGAAGATGAACATACTATGCCTTTTATTCTCATTATAGTCCTATTATTGTATTAAAACGATGAATGCTATGCATTTTTGTATGTTCTTTCAAGCTTTGCAACAAGTCTTATATGCAAAGTATTCAGAGACACAGCTTTTCATTAAAGTGAGCAGGTAGGTGAACACTTCCACTTTTAAAATATAATTCCTAAACAATTTCTCCACTGAATATTTTGTCAAAGGAAAACAACATCTAGCACTGAAGGAGCTCCCTCACTTCAAGTACAGAATCCGGACAGAGGCAAGTAAAAGGGGCTGCGGAAGAGAGAATAAGTAACAGGCTCATCTAACAACCATTCTAACAATTAAAGTAGAGAGTTAAAATCAAGGAAATCAAGGTAAGACAAGAACATGATACAGCTCGTATATTGGCTCAATAACTTTTAAATGCATTCATATGTATTGCAGAATGACAGAATGGTTGAGGTCAGAAGATACCTCTGAAGGTCACCTGGTCCAACTCACTGGTCATGCAGGGCTGCCTAGGGCTACTATGTAGGTTGAGCTCCTGTTAAATGAATAAAATAATTAAAGGCTAAAACATAATTCACCAGGCAGAACTAAAAATAAACTGCGGTTTCTTGAAGTTTTAGAAAATGTTATTTTTATAGGGAGTTTTATTGTTTGGAATAATTAAATTATTGTCTTGTGGTATTGTTTGAAACAACATTTTGTTAAAGAGTCATGATACAATGAGCCAGATGCAGAACTCTGGCTATTTTCCTTTTCAATTGAGAGAGCTTGAAATCTGTAGCCTTTTAGCAGAACTTTTAAACAGGCAAAGCAAGGCTGACATATATTTCTAGACAGCATTCATTAAGTGAAGTTATTGTACAGTCATAGTCATAGTAAATAACGGGAGTTGTTTTCCCTAGAATAGATCACAGGTTTTTTACATTACAGAAATGGAAGTACCTTGGAATACTGAAACCATGTATTTTGACATATAACATATACAAACATACAACAGAAAATAAAACATAAACAACATCTGTCACAGAAATCTGTACTTCAACTTCCATATATATTTTAATGAAAATGCCAAAGAATTCCAGAAGCCAGCATTTGGTTACTGCCAGGTAGATTGGAAAAAAATTAAGATGGGTCACAGTTAATTAACCACACAATATAGCTGTAATACAGTTTCAATTAGAGCATTATCTTCTTGGCTTCCTCTGGAAGGTCTTCTTGAATTACAGACTCTTGTTTTAAGGCTTCAGTCATGATAAAGTAAACTAACCCAAGCAAGAGCCAGTCCTTAAATAGACTAAGACAGAGAAGCATTGGCCACCAACAGTAATACTAAATGTCAAACTCCCTTCTTTCAAAGGAGAGATACTAAGGCTACTAAGGCATTCTTGCAGTAGATTACTTACCGTTCTGTGCTGGCTGGTGAGGATACAGAGAGCAGAGCAGCAGACCTGGGACTGAAACTCGCTCTGCAAAGAAGAAAGTATACTCACAGGTCATCTTCTGAGCTTGTGTAGAAACATCAGTTTATCAAATTACTAAAAGTGAATCTCAAGAGAGACTTGAGTCTCTCACACTGAAAAGGCATGTTTTTAAAGCTTAGCTGGTAAAAAGCTAAGACATAATTACTTTTGGAGTTGAATGCTGTATAGTATGGACTTGCATTGGGGTTGTCCCGGCAGGGACAGAATTTGGTCTTAATCAAACTTGTGGGCTCTTTCAACTCTATTTTATGATTCTATGATTTAAAGGTGTGTTTTCTTTATTTCTATAATGCATGCCATGGGCAGAATAAATGATATTAAATCAGAAATCAATCTATACTTTCCATTTTCTTTTCTCCTTGATTCAGTGGGTAGCCCTTGGCCATCATACTTAATTCCATGTCAACTATTTTTCAAGTAAATATTTACTTATTTACATGTAGTCTTTCTATTGACATTTGCCTCAGAGTATTTCCCTCAAGTTAACTCATATTTTTTTCTTTGAAAACCATATCCAGCTTATAGTAGCTTGCTATCATGTCTTAAATAGGGAAGAGAATAATAAGAAAGCTTAAAGCCAAAAGTATATACACTAACCTCATAATCTCTTTGGCATAAAGAGGTTTTTTGCCTTGCTTTTTGTTAATTTTGGGCTGGTTTTTTTTTAAGTGATTATTACTAGAGGGCTTTTTAAAAATTCAAGCAGTTTCTCTTGACGTCACCTGCCTCCATGGACCAACCTTCTAAAAGGAGATAGTCTCGCATGAGACACCAATAAATAAAGAACTGACAAGTGGAAACTGATGTTCTGTACTATTAATATTCAGTAAAAAACAGGTATCAGTAGTGCAAAGACAGAAGCCAATCCTTAAGTTCTCCACATAGTTACTATCATCATGAACATAATATTTCTTATCAAGAAATCTAACACTGTAAGGAAAAGTGGTTATTAGAAGAAGCTACCCAAACATTCTAGACAAGTCTTAAGCTTTACTCAAAGAGTTATTATAAGGGAAATCATGGTTAATTTTGACAAGACAGTTGGAATGTTTTTAAAAAGGATTTAGATCATAATTACTCGTGATATGAAAAAATTACTTGATATTCCAATACGTCTTCAATTTTGTGTCCAACTTACAGACACTATCAAATGTCCTAAGGAACAGAATATACAAATAAAAACATTTTGTGATCCATTAAAATTATTAGTAGTCTCATTTTTACTATTTATAGCTCTGATGTAATTTGCTTTTCTTTTTCTATATATATACAAAGAAGACAGAGTATAACTTGCTTAAATGCTTTTTCAAACTGACAGATTTTACAAATGCTATTAAGAAAACATGTGAAATTAACTGTAACTATAATAGTTTTCGCTAATAAGATCCTGAAAGAATGATTAAATGCAACTATTGATATTTTCTTTTGATGCCTATGTTGAGAAACATCTTCCTAATATAAAAATGTTATATAAATAATCAATGTACTGTATTTCTTTCATGTTTAATTGCTTGCAAATCTTTGGCATTACCAAAGTATTAAAACAGCAAGGTTTTCCCTAAGTTGCAAATGTTCCCTAATGCAAATGTTGAATTCTTTGCAACCACAAAGCAATATTCTTTGATCTGAAAGTGTGTAATATGGTTATGTTTAGGAATCCTTCAACCTTTTGCCAGTATATTGCTATTACTTGAAAAAATTTCATCTGAAATTAATCATCTACTTTTGGTCTTGATTTTCTTGTCATCATCCCATGCAATGCCTGCAGCCTTTTGCATTCTGTACTATTGTAGTTCCCTAGACTATTTCCATGCCTTGGATGGTCTCTCAAGAGATTGTGCCAAGGTCATCTTCTGGACTTCATTTGACTTTAAAATATTATATCAAACAAATCTGAATGAAGAATTTGTTACTTTGCAATATTTAGTCAAAAAGCAGTTACAAATTTAAATTCAGTCATATGTAACAGGATATAAGATAAAGTTCAGCAAAAGTGAGTGATCTTTTTTGGATGATGAAATACCAAGAAAGTATAGGCCTAATATTGAATTCTCTTTCATTCATCATTAATGAACAGCAGGTCCTAAAATTTAATCTGAAGGTCTATGAAGTAATTTAATCTGAAGGTCTATGAAGTAAAGCTCTGGTAATCAGAAAGCTTGAGCAGTTTTTCCCTCAGTTGTTGTTCTCAGTGCCTTGTCAGTGGTTTATCTGCACTGATGATGTACCTTTCCCATTACAAGAACTTTAATATTCCATTTTCAACAGTTATATGAAATGCCAGCAATTTTTAATATTTTAATGTGGACTTTTTTTTTTTTTGCCTTGTGAACTTTATTATTTCTCTGGCAAGAAACAGAAAGAAAAGGATCTTCAAAATGTTGACTTTCATTGACATGAAACACAAAAGTGCACATTGTGCATCGCAGATGCTTTATATAGGTAAATATCTGCAGACTTTATTATTTCTAATATTGTTTCCATTTGTCAATGCTTTGAATACTTTTTTCACAGAGTGAAACAAGAAAAAGAACCTCACAATTCTTGCCTACTGTTCTTCCATGTATATCATTCTTTCCTCCCTAAAGCACACAGAAAATAGAAAGTTTATACAAAATAAAATTCAGAGCAAATATGCATGCCATGCAAGTTCCTATGTTTTACCTTACTTGACAAGAACACTTGAAAAACAAAGATTAAGCCTGACCCATCAGTAACTTAAAAGATTTTTAAGTTGAGGAAATTGTAGCAAGCTCACTTTTTTTTAAAACTTGTGACCTGGTTAGCAAAAAATAGTTTGCATTCCCTGTGGTTTTATAAAAATTGTCAGAATGGTGTAGTTTTAAGAGTTCAAAGACAACTGTCTTAAAACTGAAGAGGAAGTAGCAATTGCGTAATGCTAAGTGATCTATTAGAAGCATATGAGAGGTTTTAAAGTGGCTTTGTGTAGAATATAATGAGCTACAGAACTGTGTATAGCAGTGTATCGCTAAAATTCTGAGGTTCTAATACTGGTTTTAAAAAAGTTCTAATTCTGAATCAGTAATGTACTCTTTGTGTATTTTTTTTAAAATGTGACACTATAATTTCTGGTAATATACTTCAGTAGCTCAAGAAAGCTTGCATGCCTCTGCAAGGAACCATTCAGAAAAAGTGATTGAAGGGGGTACTTTCTGTGGGTTTTGGAAATTCTTCAGAAACTCAGCTGCTCTGTAGAAATTATTGTGGTTTTCCCCCCCACCCCCAGTTAAAAGAAATAATAAATGGTTATTTTGCGTCATATCTTTGACTGATGCAAGTTGTTTAAATGTCAAGGAGGTATGACAATTTTGAGCAGAAAATGCCAAGGCATATAAATAATAGCTCACCTGTGTCCCAAGCTAACAGATTTCTGAAAACCTTAAAATAGCATTTCTTGGATATGAATGATATCCATGAAGCCTGTGAACTAATTTATGCCTGGATTAAAACACCATAGAAAAATCTGCAATGTTCTAGATACTGCCTTTTTATATTTTGGGGGGTTTATTTTTTTTTCTAACGTGAAACCACAAATATTACATTTTCAATATCAAAGCCATAATGGCATTATGTAATGCTAAAAGATCCATGTCAACAGAGTGTTTAGTTCTTGTTTATGTTAAAATTTCAGAAATATTTATCATATATGTCAATTCCTCTGAGGCAAAAATTAAGCACATGAATGAATGTTTTGTTGAACAGGGCACACTCAGTGGAGCTTAATAGTTTAATGGTTATTTCACATTTAACTGATAAAACATTCCATCTGATCACTGGCTTCAGTGGAGCTTTCCCAAGCCTATTTTTTGAGGTTTTACAACTTTTATTTATTTACCAGCCTTTAATTTTTCTTATTTCACCAATTATATTCCTACTGAGTAACAATGTTTCAAGTACAATTCTATGGCTATTGAAACTAACTGGCAATCAATGTACACAAGCAGAGCTGATTAGAACTTTCAATAAGAATTACTAATGAACAAATTTCTATCTATGAAAATCTATATTTTGTAGGAATATTTCAAGTTTCAAAAACAAAACGATACTTAGTTTTTCACTCAAGCAAAGTCCCTTCATTATATGAGGGTGAATAAAGTAAACATTAGTTTACTAATTCCTCATTGTCACAAGAATTTAGTGCAAGATAGTGCAGGTACATGAACATGAGTTTCCCCTTTCTTCAGTGAAAACACTAAATACTTTAATGGTTTCTCATGCTTTTCTGTCTTTTTTGGCTTATCTGATGAAGTAGTGTGTACTCTTTACATTTCACTACTGGTTTAAAACAGGAAAATGTGGGGGTTTCCCTTCCATTTTGGAAGAAATTAATCCATACACGTTTTTCAGATTATGGCGATCTTTTTTTTTTTTTTTTTGAAGTAGGGCTTAGAGTAATGGAGACAACTTTTAATTTTTATTTGTGCCATGAAGAATCTTAGTGGTCAGGAAGTTCTCTCCTTTGTTTGTTACCACCCTAGACATATTATAAGATTGGTTGTAAGCACTAAGGAAATACAGCATTATTTTACTGTCTTCTGGCTGATTAATTTTCTTAAGCTCAGTTAATTTTTTGTTTTTTGTAGCTATTCTGAAGAAACTATTTTTAATCTATTCTGAAATTAGGTTGCTGTCTGACAAGTAATAAGCAGTGGAAATGTACATTTGCAATTGTCAATAACTGAATTACTTGAACTGTCAAGTGAAACACAGACGATTCAGTTTCAAGAGCTTGAAACTACAGTGTTTAAGGCAAAAATTCTTTTTAGTTATCCTACATCTGCATACAGACCTTTGCTCTACATTCATCATAAGTATTTTCCCCCCAGTGGTTTAACAAATTAAAATTGAAAAAAATTGTGTTCTTTCTACTGAAATTCCTTTATAGGTTATAGGTTACAGGTTATAATTATTATAGGTTCCTTGATGACATGCTATACAACAAAACCTTGTTTATATGTGAGACATCGTTTTCCTCTATTTTTGCTTATTTTATTACTTCTACACTTTTTCACTGGTTGTTAATTTCTTTACCTTTACCTTTTCTTTTCATTGCCAAACATCATGATTGGGAAAGTACCTGACAGATGTCCTGTTTCATTAAGACTTTGTTCAGCTCAGCACTCTGATGCCAGCACAGGGCTTGATTGTAAAGCACTTGCAAATCTACTGCATTAAAGTTTGAAGTTTTCAGGTATCTGAATGTAAGAAATACCCAAGTTACTTTAACATAAACATCAAGGATAAACATCATTACTTCCGATCATATTTTATGTTTTCAGTGGAGCAATACTTCTGAAAACTGCCTCTTGTATTAAAGATGTGACACTGATTATGACTGGTGATGGGTGAAAGCAAAGACAATCCAGGTAAGGTTTTAAGAGATAAATGCTATTTGCCTGACAGGCTGAATTTTACATCTTTTTTTCCAGATCCATGAAATCTAAATGACTGTAGCACAATGGAGTATCTCACTATGTATAGGCATTAGGAACACTTATTGTTCTTGTGATCCTATGCGAACCAATGGACATAGCTGTTTTGCCTTTTTTTTCTCTCTTGTTTACATTTATCTTCAACTCACAGTGTGTTAATAAATGCTTTTAGTTTTCCCTTTTCAACTTTTAACTTTTTTAACTTTACCAGTAGTTTCTCATTTTCCCTTACTTTTGGTATTAGTCTTACTTTTTTATTTTTCCACTCTTATGTGACAAGTTTTTCCCCCAAAAGTTTACAGTTGTTTTTTGTTTGTGGTCGTTTTTTAAAAAAAAATCCATGGGGTTTTTTTTCTCTCTCTCATTTTTTCCTCCCTTTTCTTTCTGTTCTTTTTATTTGTTTGGTTTCCTCTTTGTTTTTTAATTTTAGCTGAATGACCTATAAATATTTAGGTGTATGCTTTGTGCAACAGATATATTATGCCCTATGTGGTTGGATTATGTAACTTAATGAGCATTGAGTAATTCCATGGAAGAGAGACTTATTTGCAAGTCAATGGCTGTTTTAATAGTAGTGGTAATTTTTATTAACCACAATTAAATAGTTTCTATTACACTTTTTGACTTACATGAGGAAGAAAATATTTTCTTTGTTTTTCATAGTACAAATGACCTTGAAACAGAGATAATAAGTCAATAAGGATGAGTTTCTGAAAGTCTGAAATAATTCAAAGGCATTTCATTTCTACATTCTGGGCAAACAAAAATCTGTGAAGAGAAACTGAAACATTGTAATAGTTTAGAAACTTTTTAGATTCTTCTTTCTATACCACAATCAACCAGAGCTGCCTCAAATGCTCTTAAAAATATTGAGAATCATATGCTTTTGCTTTCTGCTTCTTCTCATTTAAAAGTTCTGCCTCTTAATTAAAACTGGATCAAAAGCCCAGACCTTAAAAAAAAATTTTAAAAATTCTGGTTTTGGAGTGTTTTGCTGTGTCAGTTAGCACATAGAGCTTACTGCTGGGAAAGACTAATGCTCAAAAGACAGAGGAAAATAGCACCTGCTTTCTCACGCTGGTTTATGTTTGCAGTCTTGATAAAAATGCAGGACAGCATATGCAGAAAGTGTGGAAACACTATTCACATGGTAATTCCTTTGTATCTGAATAATTTCTTTTCAGGTGCCTGAATGAATGCCAGACCAGTGGGAGGATTCGAACATCCCTTCCCTTAAGTTAAGAAGTTCCACATATATAATCTAACTGATGTCTTAGATCAAAGACCACCACTTTGGGCAATCAAAAATTAAATGTAGACTCACTGATTGAAATCAAACCCAAGTTAAACAAAAACATTTATCTTTAGATTAAAAATCTCAAATGACATTTACCAAAACCTTAATTTTTCTAGATGAAAGGTAAAGGCATTGTAAAGTTGTCCTCATGTTATTCCCATTCATGTCTGTGACAAAACACAGAACTGGGCTGACACTTGCTAAATCTCAGTCAGATACAAAACACTATTTTTAATTAAGTTTTTTTTCACAGGCCAATGCAAAATAACCCTAGATCAAAGTTAACATTCATGATATGAGAAAAATAAGTGTAATCAAACTGGTAACATGAGTCAGCACAGGTGGATTAAAACTGACACTGTACTTCTCTGAACTGTCACAGCATCTTAATCTTCGTTCAAGTTTGGAAAATGCTTAACCAAGTGCAAGCATTCTGTACCCAGTTTCTGCTTCACGTTTGATGTGTTTGAAAATTAAAGCAAGTAATATTGCTATGTGAGCATGTCCAGTGTCATTTTGACAAGTTTCTTGAGACCGGCCAATAATAACTGATAAAATAATACTCTGACTGGAATGAAGTGGCTGGTCAAAATCTATAGCCTCTCATATGCTGGAAGGCTGGCTGAACCTGGCATCATCAGTTTTAGTTCCAACATGTAGGAGTACTGGTGTGTCACTTAAAATCTATTTGCAGCATAAATTAAGGTAAAGAATTGCACCAATGCAAGGTAAGGATGCACAAAGCAGCAAATGGTCATTAGACTGCAAGTCACTGAAGTCTAAGTCCTTGTCCTTAGTCCTTTTTTACCTCCCAAGCATTTTCTGTTCCAACATTACTGTTCAGATTGGAAAAGGAATATAGTTTAAGGTAGGAGTAAGGCACACTTCCTTTACAGTCTGTCACGTATGTCTCTTTCTGCTTGTGTTGTTTTACTGCATTTTCATTACACTTCTGCTGACCCAAACAACAAAAGCCATTAATCACTGTCTTGATTGCTTCATTTCAACCCAAAAGCTAAATCAGTTTTCCTGTTTTCCTACATGTCGACAGATAGCAAATCTGTCCGCATCCACTAAAAGCTCTTTAGAGATTATTAACAAACCATGCCTACGCATGCTGATAGTTTTGACGAACCCTTTGACATCCATAGCTAAGCATCATTTTCTGAGCAAAACAATAAACTGGGCTCAGATGAACATCATTTTAGTTTTGCTTACAGAAAGTTTTTGATTCTCTAACTGTTGACACTCAGTACTCCGAAAAGTTTGGTTATTTGTCTAGGACTAAAGAAGAGTATTAGTTCTACATGGGACTAAAACATTTTGAATTTGACCCATGCTCCTGAAAGGAATGGCTCCATTTTCCTTCTTGATATTACACCACATAAAGGGAAAGAAAAATAAGGGCTTTCAGTTTTGCTTTTTGCTTATTTAATGAAAAATATAACTTCCAAAATAACTCAAAAGTAAAACAGAAAACTTGCTCAAGTCTGGGAATCTGTGTGCCACAAAACGGCTTTTGATAATTCAGTTAAAAACAATGGAGAAAACACACAAAGATTGCACGTGGACAAAGTCTTTTGGCTGCCAAAGGTGTTGAATGTGCCTGGCACCGGTTGTAAGAAGTGTGGCGGGTGCCCTATTGTGAGAAGAGTTACAGAAGTCTGCTATTGCACCAGTTGAGTTCAGTGTGTCAAGGGCTAACGCTTGTTCAGGGCTGCCTGCTGGAAGTCAGAGGTCCACAGAACCTCTGACACAGTGGCATGACTGAGAGTGCAAATGATACTGCTCTCATCCACCAAACTGTGTGGATGGTACATTAATGTTGTTGACAGCCATAACACAATAATAAACAACAGTAAATTAGATGATAAGATTCCCGTACTTTCTTTCTAGTACTGGGTAAATCAACAGATCTTCCCAGTACAGAGATACAGGAGGTAGTACCAACTAGAAATTGAGAACTCTGTGCATATAAGAGGAAATAACTCTTCTGCAATCTCAGGAATAAAATGCGAGGAAAAATAATAGTCTACTGCCTTTTACTATCCTGTGCTAAAAAGCCATTCCTGAAATGCATCATTTTCTAACTCAATTTGAGAGCCAGTAAGCTCAATTTTCACAGTAATGTGAAAACTGATTGGCAGAGGGACAACATGCATTTAAAGAAATGGAAAAAACCCAACTGGATCTTCCCCTTTTTCCTAGTCACATCAATTAGTCATCTCAGCTTCAAGGAGGTATCAAGGACTTTTAGTGATGCAGAAAAACTTGCCTGGATTGCATGAAGAAAAAGGACAAAATAGGAGGAAAAGACTGAGGTAATATTGCCAAGGAAGACTATGGCATTTGAAACACCATTTTAATGATCAGTATTGTCTGCGACAGGAATAGTAAAAAAGCCTCTCTCTGCTGAATTTCTACTTCCTTTAATGCTTTTTCATCTTTGTCTTGGAAGGGGGATTTATTCTACATTTACAATAAAATCTGGGATTTTTTTATTATTATTTATATATGTTTTTGCATGTTTGGAATGTTTCTCAAACAATCTTTTAGTTGTGGAATAACAATGTTATGGCTTCTGTAATTAGATCTTCCACATTGTGAAGGGCTTGTTGGATATCGTGTCAGTCAGTAAGCATATTATTAGCCAAGATGAATTATAGATGAGGATATGGGTTTATGACTGTTGAGGTATTGTGTTGGGAAGCTCTTCTGGTTCTCTCTGTTTGTAAATGTGAAGGGAAGGGATTAAATGCAAAAGCCACAGCCACTGCGTTACTTGTAAGTTAGGGTTTTATGTTTTTAACTTCAGCTGTTCTCAAAAATCCCAGTGACTTGTATTTATCAGGTGTAGCCAGAAAAAAAACAAAACAAAACAAAACCTTAACTCTTGTCCTAATGCTGATGGTACAGATTTCATGAACTATAGTCTGAGGAAAAACATATTAACTGTAATAAATAGGTTGTATAAAAGTTTTAAATCCTACTACAGCGGATCAGTTTAAACAAGACATTTAAGCTTTAAATAGCTTTAAAAAGTAAACAGAGCTTTGCACTAAATGACAGCTACTATTACATTTCTGCTTCTGAGTGTGAGAAAATTAATGCACCAAGAAAGTGCCCACTATTTAAAGACATCTTGCTCCAGACATTTTTAACAACTGAAGGGTCTTGTCATTAAATTATGCACTGTACATTAGAAACATATGTACCACTGGAAACCTTACATGACAGCAGAGTCTTCAAGATCTGCCAATTCAGGATGCTGCTAAAACAGAAAACACAACCTGAGTTACAAATTAGCTGGCCTACCTAAGAAAAAAAAATGAAATGGAGCAAAGATTTTCTGTTCTGCAATACCACTCTATGGTTGAGAATTAACTAGTGGATTAAGATTTAACCTGAGGAATTTAGCAGCCTGAATTTGGAGAAATAAATGTAACAGAGAAATTAATATAACGTAAGGTGATAAAGTCATACTGGAACATTATGAATAAATGTACATAATATTGGTTTTGTGAGGAGTGATTCAAATCCTGCCACGATTCAAGACCAGTTCCTTTATTTATCTGGCATTGTTAGGATGTGGACTTTTTGTCTGATTTTAGTTAGTTAAAGAGAAAAAAATTTGTTATGCTGTCAGTCAAAATGATTTTTATTTTGTCTCTCAGAAACTTTTGTGCCTCCAAACCTCAGAATATTTATATTACAGAAATATAAATTTCTATTTTAAGCAAACTACCTTGTATAACCTTATACTTCACGTTGCTTCTTTATGAGAGATAAGGCTAAAATACCTAATTTCCCTCTTGTAAAAAAACAGTGAAATCAAAAGTTGCTTTCAAGGAGGATTAAAAGGCTATCAAGAAAGCTAATTTAGGTGTGCCTTAAGTGCCTGATCCAATAGCTGTCAGTGTTCTTTATGTTCAGGAAGCTTAAGAAGATGGACTGCAAATAGGCTTTACACATTAAAAGAGTTTAACTCAAATGTTTTCATTTTTTGAATATTTGTACTGATGCACATTACACAAACTTCTGCTCTTCTAAAGGTTGGACATCATGACCTTCAAGCATGGGAAAGAGAATGTGCTTCCTGAACTGATGATGATGCTCAGCAGTGAAAATTGTCTGGTGAGTGTGTCAGTTGTATCAAGCAAAATTTGTTTTCTGAGTGAAGATGTGTAAATCTTGCACCTAAAATTTGTGATTTTAACATATGTTATGTTTTTTTGCCTCCTTCCCTTAAATCTCTGGGCTTCTTCCTTTTGGTGATGAAAAACAAGCAGGACCTTCCATTCCTCCTCCCTCCCACCAAACACTCACCCCCTACTCCCACTCAGCTGTCTCAGATGGGCAATATTGCACCAGGTCAGTATCGCAGGAGAAAATGTTTGGATGGGTCACATTATTAATGAATTCCAGAAATTAGGGCACAGAGATATTAGCAACCGACTGTAGGTGCACACTGGCCTGCAAAAGGATATGCAAGACTGTTGGAGACTGGACCAACTGGGCAAACTGGTCTTTCAAGGCTGCAGGCAGTTTCTGGGTGCATATCCTCCTCACCCCCTCCCCTGCCCCTTCCTCACAGGGACGCCTGCAGGTCACTACTGAAGACTGGGAATACTTTTTGGACAGCTGAGTGAAAGAGTTAACATCCAGTAAAATATGGAGATAATGTACTAAAGTAACTATGTAAGTATTTTGTTGCTTCACAGTTATGAACTCTGTAAGGCAAAAAAAACATAAACCAGTATATTTCTAGCCCAACCTATTTATAATTCTTTAGACATAGACCATTGACCAAATCTGGCATGAAGCAGACCTAGCCACACATAGACTTCTCCAAGTTTAGAAAGCAAGGGGGCGTCACTGAAGCTCATGACCAAATAGTCTCATAATCAAGATCTGATTATTTCACAATCTGCAGAAATAGATGATGGAGTTGTTAATCATACTCTGCATTGGTAATATTTAGATATGGTGTTGGCAACAATTCTAATTTTAATCATCCACCATAATCACCTGTTTCTCATGCCTGGTCAAGAAACATCTCTCAACTACTCTGCTTCACTTTCCTATGCTTTATTCTGCTCTCACCTAAATTTTAAGAAACTTTATCAGTGGGAAATGCAAGCACAGAGGGCTCCCAAGGCCTCAAACATGCATGCTCAGAGACAGAGATGGATACAGTGTTTGACCTAAGACTTTGGAGAACAGACAGGAAATAAGAATAAAGATTTGAACAGAGTAGTGAAACAGACAGGAAATAAGAATAAAGATTTGTCATTTAAGCAGAAATAAGTTTTAAGCAAGTAGAAATATGCCTCATGTAAGCAAATAAATATGTTAAACAAGATAGTAGAAAACAAAGTCTAATAATAGAACTTGTTATAGAATTAGTAAAAAGTAGAAGATACACCAGTAAATTTCAGCAGAATTAAATAATTGGATAAAAAGAGGCGCATTGGGGCAAATAGTGTAAAACGTAGCAAATAACTGGTTGATGCAGATGCTAGTGAAGTACCTGATTGGATAAGAAATGTATAAAAGACACTGTAACTAGAATTGTAACAGCTTCTGATGCACAGCTTCTGATGTGATGGCATGCATGGATGTAACACCCTTCCGTGAGACTGATTTCACAATAACCTGTCTTTTAATTGCGTCATCAGTTGACCCTATCTACTCACTATCCTGAACATCCATCAAAAGAGATAGGGTCCGGCGGAAATAAAGCTAATAGCAAAATGCAGCTTTTGAAGACGAGATTAGTTATCTGTCTCCAACATCAGTGATTCAAACAACAAAATTGAAAGAAATAGATTTGGAACAAACTGCACAAAATTCATCTCCTCTTACAAAAACAGGACTACACAGAAGGTTGGGATGCAGGGTAGGAAAGACAAGAACGTAAGTTTCAGAATCTTTCAAAAATTATATATATGCCAGTGATTCATTAGAATAAGGCTAAATTTGCTGCTGACAATTGCTGAGAATAACATTCACTGAAATAGCTTGTAACAGGAAAATGCTACTTAGTTTGCAGACTTTAAAGCAAAATTAGGATCAAAGTACTTCATTAATTCATAAATGGTATGATGGATTAGCACTCAGTGTACAACACATTTAGGATCACCAGCAATAATATAATAGATTAACTAAAATACCTGACAAATAAAAGAACATTAATACACAGATACACACAGTCACATATGCAGACACAGCCATGTTCACATGCATATTCCCCCGATACACAGTCTCTTTGGGGATTGCAGTCACATCCGTAAGGCCCCAAAAACTCGTTTGATGAGACTATTAGAAAAGTTTACAGTTTTTATGTATCCTGAGTTAGATGCCAGGGAGAAATACTGACAAGAGATTCTCAAGAAGCTAAAAAAACATAATACTTTACTGGCCAATTCAGAAAATCAGAGAACTTTGCCAAAAGTTTAGAGCAGCACTCAATCAACATTGAACACTTTACAAAGCACTAATTTAGCCTATTTAACTTAGCAAACTCCAAACCCATCTAATTTCAAGTTACCTAAAACTCCAGGAAGAGCGAATTAGAAGAAGAAGCAGAAAGACAAAGAGAGAAAGACAGAAAAGATGCAGAAAAGAACAAATACAACTACCAGCGCCGGTTCTAGATGTGTTAAGCTGATACAATCTCCAAGAGGAGGTAGGGTCAGCACGTGTGCTTGCCGCAGGCTTTGGTTCAAATACCCTCTGGCCTTCCCGAGCCCTTCCCCCAGGGGTCCTGCGGTCGCTCGGCCGCTGCAAGGCCAGCCCGGGGCTCCAGGGTGGGTGCGGGCACGGCCTCCGGCGGGCCCGGGAGCGGCGGGCGCCGCGGGGCCGGGACACAGGCCCGGGGCTGGGCTGTGCGGGCAGGGCCTCGCCTCAGCAGCGCCGGCCCGGCCCGCGCTGCCCGCGCACAGCGCTGTGGGCAGCCAGCCCTGCTTACAGTGTCTCGCAACACCCCGCTTCTGAATGTGACTGTTCCCCTCTGTGCCGGCACACCCTTTCTAGGGGAGATGGATATTTCAGCATTACTTTCACCTGCACTGCATGCTGCACCATGCTGACCCATGTTTATTTTCCCTGAGATTTTAACAATAGCAGCTGTGTTTGCTAATATTTGTTGAAACAATGGTTCCATATTCTGAGTGTAGTTCTGTTATGAAATGCGTATGTCAAAAAAATACCAATTTTAAGAGAAAAAAACGTAAAGAAACAATTAAACACACAATGACCTGTAAGAAGCACATTTTTTACTAAAACCTAGTAGAATAAGATAGTGACTATCCTCAAGGTTCTTGTTTTGTTGATAGATTTTTTTTTTTTTTTTACAAAAATAATTATTTCTTTCTGAATAGAACATTGTCTGGAGTTAGGTTTTGCCTATTCCAGTAGGCCCAGTGATGTCTAATTTGAAACAAAGTCAATTTTTGATAAAATCATTAAATCATGATTGGTAGCATCCATGTAGAAAACCACCCACAATGGACAATCCAATATTCTGTGGTCTGAACAAGGAAATTATGCAGTATCACTGTAATTGGAACGTTATCTAACTGCAGATTATTCTCTCAGACCTATTTATTCATTTATTCTTGGATCTTACTAGACAAAATACATGAGATGTTTTAAGATAAGTTTTTTTGCCTGAAGTTTAGCAGGAAGGCAAAGAGAAATCTATTTTTTATAAGCCCATATCAAGTGAGGGGCTGGCCACAGTGAGTGCAGACCTGGAAGGAGTCTCTGCTCCCTGGCTGTATTTGTTCAGTTGCTCAGAAACTAACTCTTAGTTTTGGTGAAAGATTAAAAAGGCAACTTATCCCTTTGTGGGTATATTACTAATCAAATATTTGATGACAATTAGATCTGTTTAGAGGAAACCAAGAGATGAGGGGAAGAGACCACAAGCAGTATATTAATACAACACTTGTGGCTTTCCTTTATACAACACTTGTGGCTGGGGCTTTCCTTTATGTTTCTTCCTCTAACGGGATGGTACTTTGAAGCTGTCAGAGATGTGATGAAACATTCCTAAAGTGGTGAGAAGCAAGAGCTTAAAATCTTGATTTTTTTTCTGACTTGAAAAGATAAACTAAATGTAGTCTTTACCGGACTACTTCAACAGACAGAAGGCATTGGCTGAATATCTGTTGTTTATGTTATAATCAAATTTATATTCTGTTTTCATTGAACAGGGAAAAATAATGATGATGCTTTATGGAAATAGTTATGATTTGAATGGAAAAGTTATGAGGAAAAAAAAGCAAAAGAATGTGCTAGAAAGTAAAGAGGAAGTGACTCTGAGAAACTAATGTAGGCATAGAAGATAAACAGAGTCTTTGTGGTGGAGGGCTGAAGAATAAAGTACTGATTTTCAGTAATATTAGGGCAGTGTTGTCAGTTTGAACATCAGTCAAGAAAGAATAAGAAGTTCCTTTTCTCTGCAAGCCTGATAACAACAAGGCTAAATTCTAACTTGTGTTCTAGGGCGCTGACTTTTTAGGCTTGCAGAAAGTTGTGTGTGTGAGCATGTGGGCCAAGAATTGGACTGTGTTATTTGTTAGATGCCTGGGATCTGAGAAGGCAGATCTTTCTTATATTATGACCAGAGAAAAGAACCCTTTACTATGAAAAACTGATGTATTTACCATTACTAAGGTGTTTCAATTACACTACTTGGCTTCAGCCTCAGCTTGACAGACATTTCACTACTTAGTAATCTGAGATAGAAGAATTATCAAAAAATCACAGAATCACAAAATCAATTAAGTGGAAAAAGACCTCTGAGATCACCAAGTCTAACTTTTGACTCAACACCATCTTGTCAACTAGATCATGGCACTGAGTGCCACATCCAGTCTTTTGTTAAGCACCTCCAGGAACAGTGACTTCACAAACCCCTTGGGCAGCCCATTCCAATGTGAAGACCTTCTTTCTAACATTCAACTTAAATTATGTAGAATTCCCAAAGAAACTGGGACTTTTATTTTGTTAAAGGATATATTCCTATTGAATAATCTTTCCCCAGCACTTTTGCATCTAGATGGGCTACAGTGAATCCACTGATAACAGAGTAACATGCCCTTTGGTTTAGTATGTATTATGAACCTGTGGTTTAAGAACTACAACTAGGCTCTATGCAAGGCTTTCTGTACAACAAAATACAACAGATGAAGGAGGACGACATAAGGATAGAGCTTGGGGATTCTCCACTGCATTCCTCTTTATTCTGTAGCCACTACCTCTCACAGATCCAATTTTTTTTTTTTTTTTTTACACCAGTGATCTTTTTGTTCTCAGCTGTCTCATGTTCTGGCTTACGGGAGACTATTCTCTGGGATAATGTATAACAAAGCTTAAAGTCCATAGTTATTTTGTTTGTAACACCTGAGTATAATTTGGAGTTTTTCACTTACAGAACTCATATAAGCATTATTGTTTGCCTTGAAATAGCTGATCATTAAATTTTCTGTGGCATAATGTGTCATTGCAGAACCATTATGTTTCTGAGACATATTACTAACATTTTAATTTCTTCTGGAATGTGTAACAAAAAAAACCCACAAACTTTCCAAATGTTTTATTTTTAAATAGATTTATTTGGATTCTTTGTTCTTACAAATCACTACTGATGTAGAACTTAATTATATTTCTGAGAAGTTTTAACTGCTGAAGTTTTGATCATTTCCTTAGTAGGGGACCGTTTCCTTCTAGTAACTTGAGCAAGCCTAATGCTGCCAAATTTTGCCCTCCCCTGACCTCTATTCTTTCTGAGCCTGGCTGTGTTTTTGCTAGAGAATGCTGAGATCTGGAGTTCATTGTCAAGGAATGCCTTGGAACGTAAATTTTCCCACGTGACAGAGGTAAGTGTTTGGCTTTCAAGGCCTCCCTATTATAATTCTTAAACTTTTATTTCCAAGTGGAGAACAGAAGGAGTTATAAAACTGTGAAAAATGTGTGTTCTGAGGGAGAGGTGAGTAGGTAAAGTATCACAAATTTTAGTGCACATACCATTACAAGGTAACCACATTTTGGAAAATCTGACACAGTTCATTTTTTGATGTTTTCTTTTTATTTTATTCCTTCAGACTTCTAAGCACATATTGTAAATAGATCAAAGAAAAATGATAGACTGAGGGCTTTATATTAATAGGGTATGGACTTATTCACTCATGGGTCAGTCATAGGGACAGTCAGTAATGGTACCTACCTGAACTCACTTCTCTCTAATTAATGCTAGACAGGGCATACAAGTGAACTAAGAAATTTTTTATTCCTTAGGAGGAAGCCCACTGCTTACTTTCCAGATTTCCTGACAGATGCAACAGAGGCCAAGACTGAATGGTGACTGACAAAAGTGTGCATGAAACTGTAAGTCCTTGTACCCTGGGTGAAGTCCTTGGATCTTGAGTGAAGTAGCATGCCTCTTTGAGATATTTTGATGGAGAGATAAGTGTAAGACAAGAGTTCAGCAACTGACATATTTGTCAAGCTAATGAAAAAGAGACTAAGAGACAATTGCAACTAGTCAATAAGTACTAGTAGGGCTCATGAAGATTTCCCAAGGCCTCTAAAAGGAAACAGGGTAGTTTTCTAAACATGGTGTTTCAGTGGGCATCACAATGGACATAACATTTTCAGTATACTGAAGAGCGGGCTGTGAGCTACACTAGCCTAAATGGGCTAGCAAACTAATTGAGATGCTCAACTGCCATCTCAGTTAAGCATATATGGGATGCCCTACTCAAGGACTCATGATTTGTCATTTTGTTTACTTTTAGATGACAACAGGTAGTTTAAACCTCAAAGGAGAAAGTAATACCCAGAAGCTAGTTCTCTTTTCCTATTTACCTTACTTCCCATCCCACACAGGGGTATTTTTGTTAAAATAGTGTGCAACACTTATACTACAGAGTTGGGGGTAGAAAAAATATGACCACCAATTATCAAAAGACCCCCAAAATCATCTGAGGGGGTTTTTGAACAAGGAAGTAAGGCTATATTATCTAGAGTTTCATAATTGTAGCAGAATTGTTGATTTATTTTTCAGATAAAATAAATAGTTGTACTCCTTTAAAAAAAAATAATTTTGAAAATCTTTTTAAGTTAAGGTATTTAGGAGGTTTAAGATACTTTATGTGAACAGTTGTTAGAAATCTGTGTGAAATCAGAATACAAATGAGAATCTAAATTCAAACCATCTTGTTTGGAAAACTGCAGTCAAAATCAAAGCTTTAAATCAATCTAAATATGTAATAGTACTGAAAATTCTTCTTTCAAAAGTGTATCCAACTTTCTGCTATGAAAATAATACATGGGTTTGCTATACTTTTTAAATTCTGCCAGCTCTATTCAGACAAAGTGCTAGGATTATTTTTTTCCTCTACCATTGCTTCATTTCATATTTTTTTCAGATTGTGTTTCGCTGTTCTTGCCATAAAATTTAATAGGCCACTTGCTCATCTCAAAAAGAAAACAGAAACATTACACCTTAGGTCCACAATTATTTTGGACATAAAAGTTAGACATTTACCCAAATATCTTTGACTGTGTTTTGTAATCTTCATAAAGGTGAGGCAATTTTGAAAATAAATAGGTCAAACTCTTCTGATTTTAGAATTTCCTGTAACTAAATGGATTAATGTCCTGTTTGTTAGTTTAACTATTAGGTTATCGAAGTGTTTCACTGAAGTATTGGTCTTCATTGCCAGTAAGACCAGTAAGGTATCATCAAGCCCCCTCTGCTTCTCTCTAAAGATAACAAACTAAAGCTATGTCATATAGCAGTACATAGATGCTCCTTGAACTCTGATAGACTTTACTCCTCCAAGGTGAACAAGCCAAGTAACCTATGCAGAATTCCTTCTCTTGAGGCCTTTCAGCACCTTCATCACCATCCTCTGGACACATTCTAATACTTTGACATCCATCTTATATTGCAGAGCTCAAAACTGCACACAGAAATCACAGTAAGGGAGATCCAGCATAGGATAGAGGGGCACAGTCCCCTCCCTCAGCTGTCCAGCAATGCTGTGCCTGATGCACCCCAGGACATGGTTGACCCTCCTGGCTGCCAGGGGACTGCTGACTCATATTCAACTTCCTGTTGACCTAAATTATGTGGGGCTGTGCTCCAGCCTCTTCTTTCCCAATCTGCAGGTATAACCAGGATTACCCCATTCCAGGTAGAGAATCCTGCACCTATTAAAATACATACATTCCAGGACTGCCCAGTCCCTAGTCTACCCAAATGTCTCTGCAAAGCCTCTGTATCCTCAAAGAAGTCCAAAGTTCCTCCCATCTTTGTATTGTTTACGATCTTTCTTAATGTATATTTGATTCCTGTGTCCATATAATTTGTAAAACCATTAAAGAATGCTGAAACTAAAACTGAGCTATCAAATTGAGTGTCTCAAATGATTTGTTATCAAATAGTATGCACTTTTAGACATTTACGTATACAGCAGCAAGCCCAATCATATAGGTAAGTCTAAAGTGCAGAGAAGATACATAAGATTGAAACATTGGAACTGTTTGTGTGGATAATCAACTCAGCTTTTTCAAGATCTGAAAAATAGTACATTGAATTTGTTCTTTAAATACACCATCTTTTTTCAGTAGATCTGATAAGGGAGAATGTCTCCCAAATATTTTAAATCTGGAAAATTTAATAATCAGAAATAGTAACACTTGTTTGCACATTGCAGCAGAATGTAAGAAAAAAGATAAAAAAAGATTGTAAAAGAGCATTAAAAATCAATACTAATTCTAATAAATTTTTTAAGTTTGCTCTCTTTTACATGTTATGGCTAGTTAATGTCATCAACTCTAATACTTGTTATCAATTAAAGGATGTTTTTAATTTGTCCTTCTTTTGTGAATCATTTGCTTTCTTGCCATTTGTTTTTCTCTTTAAAAAGTCTGTTAATTTCCAGTTTCTGCCACAATAAATACAAGGATTGTACTTCTTTTGAGAAAACAAGCATTTATAAGTTCATTTTTGATTGTCTTTTATCCCTGAGGTTCAGAAATCCTAATTTTTTTAAAACTGTGGTGCATTCACATTTCCTTTGCTCTTTTACTATTTCTTCGCACAATTCCACCATTATTTTTCTGAGTGTTACTTCATTAAATCTCTTCATTAGATATACCTATTTTGTAAAGAGTTCCTAAAAAAAAGTGTGTGTAGTGCATTTGATGTGTCTTGGTAAACTTTCTGTGCAACAAGTTTTCAGTAAGTATGATGGATGCTATGCATATAACCTTTATTGTGAAGGTGTTACATGTTTTATCTATTTATTGTGCTCACTCAGCATTCCCAGCACTTTCACTCAGCTTTTTTTTTTTTTATTCCCATTAAAAAAAAAAAAGGAAAAAAAAAAGTGGCTGAAGCTTTAATTTTAATTGGAACAGGAATTTTCCATAAATAACTGTGGAAAACATCTTGTTTCATTGCTCTTGGTCCAGGGATTTTCAGTCCTGGAGTCATTGTGAACCTAGAAATTTAGAATGAAATCATTCATATTGAGAACCCGATGTTTGTACTGCAGCATTTCATAGTCTTTTTAATTCAGGCAATTGGAATGCATCCTCTGGGCTTCTTTCATCCACATGTTCCAGGAGTGCTCCATCATATGAACCAAAATATCAATGGAGACAAGAAGAATATTTGTTTCAAGATTATACTCCTGATGCAAGCAAAACACTGAAGTATAGATACATCCATAAATTATTGGTTCTGCCTATCTGATTTCCTATTTCATGCAAATATTTTCCAAATCACTGTTCTCCTTTGCATATCTGAAGCTTCTCCTTCTATAATTATTGATTGCTTTGTTTTGTGGAATATTTTGAAGTAAGTTTACCTGAAATCGGATGAGTTATGTTTAGAAGCTTATAGAGGTATGTTTGGGGAAAAAAGGCTAAATTTCATGGAATCATAGAATAGTTTGGGTTGGAAGGGACCTTTTAAAGGTCATCTGCAGGGAGATCTACTACTAGATCAGGTTGCTCAGAGCCTCATTCAACCTCACCTTGAATGCTTCCAGCTATGATGCATTCATCACCTCTCTGGGCAACTTTTCTCATTGTCTCACCACACACATTGTAAAAAACATTCTTTGTTACAGCTAATTTAAACTGACTCCCTTTCATGTAAAGCCTTTCTCCCTTGTCCTATCACTCCATGCTCTTGTAAAAAGTCTTTCTCCCACTCTTTAGACCCCTTCTCAGTAGTGAAATCCTGTTATTAAGTCTCCCTCGACACTTCTCATCACTAGGCTGGACAGTTCCAGCTCTCTCAGTCTGTCTTCATCAGAGATGTGCTCCAGCCCCCTGATCATCCTCATGGCTTCCTCTGGACTCACTCTAGCCACATGATGTCCTTCTTCTGTTTGGAGCTCCCGAGTTGGATGCAGCACTCCAGCTGGGGTATCAGCAGAGCAGAGGGGGAGAATCCTCTCTCTCCCTGCTGGCCACGCTACTTTGGATGCAGCCCAGGGTGTGTTAGAGTTTCTGGACTACAAGTGCACATTGTCAGGTCATGTCAAGTTTTTTGTCCACCAGCACCCCCAAGTCCTTCCCAGAAGGACTTCTTGTAATCCCTTCATCCCCCAGCCTGTGTTGGAACCAGGAGTTGCCCTGACCCATGTGCAGCACCTTGCACTTGGCCTTGTTAAATCTCATGAGATTCCTATGGGCCCAGTTCTCAAGCTTGTCCAGGTCCCTCTGGATGGCATCTTGTTCTTCAGGAGCGTCCACTAAGCTCAGGGTCATCAGCAAATTTGCTGAGGGTGCACTTGATCTCCTTGATTATGTTAATGATGAAGTCTTCAAACAGTACTGGTCCCAGTAAAGACTGCTGAGGGACACCCTTTTTTACCAATGTCCATTGAAATACTGAGTCCCTGACCTCTAAACTCCGGATAAGATTGTCTAAACCACGTACTCATTGAATGGTCCATCCATCAAATCCATCTCTTTCCAATTTAGAGAACAGGATGTTCTGGGTTCTGGGACTGTGTCAAAGGCTTTACAGAAGTCCAGATAAATGGCATCTGTAACTCTTTCATGTAAATGACATCAGTAAGTGTCCACATATATAGTCAATCCATCATAGGCCACTGGGCTGGTCAGGCAGGACTTCCCCTTGGTGGAATCACACTGACTATCTCTGATCACGTCCTGTTCTCCCTGAGCCTTAGCACAGCTTCTAGGAGGATCTGTTCCAGGATCTTCTGAGGCACAGAGGGGAGGCTGACAGGGTGGAAGTTCCCACAGTCCTACTTTCTATCCTTTTGAAGATGGGTAAAATATTTACCTAGTCCTCTGGGACTTCACCTGACTGCCATGACTTTTCAAATATCATGGAGAATGGCATGGAAACTAAATCACTGATTTCCCTCAGGACTCTGAGATGAAGTCCATCAGATTTCATAGACTTATATATATTGAGGTTTCTCAGGTAGTCATGCACCTGATCTTTATGTACAGTGGGAATTTGCTCCCCTAGTTCTTCTCTTGCATAACATCCAGTTGATAGGTGTGGGAAGATGGATTGCTGTGGAACACTAAGGCAAAATTTGTTTAGTATCCCTTTTGTTCTTAGAATAATTTTATTTTTATTTTTAAAATATCTTATGGCAGATGGATTTAGGAGCAATAAGAAATGGTGATTTCTTTTTGATTTTTATAGCAAAAAAAAGGCAGATTTTTGCCTGAATGTCAAGGAACAAGCAGCTTGGACAATTGCATAATATTTCTTTGCATAAGTGACAGAACATAAAATAGGGCTGCAAGCAGAAACTGAGCAGAACGAAATGAACTAAAAGGTAAAATCTGAAACTTAGCAATGGATTAAAAAGTCACCGAATACATGATGTTCAGTCAGTAGCTTCCAAGAAATTTCATGTTTCTGGAGACCCTGTGTCTCTGAACAGAGTAAAAGCAAAAATGTCATTATGAAAGTGTTGACAGATGGCTTTTATGAGCTGTAGAATAAGTTTGACACATAATGCATTTGAAGAACATTGCATGGAATAAACTAGGCTGCAATATTTTTTAGATTAATTATTGTGACTGTGATCTTCCACTATGGTTATAAACATTCTTTATATAATTTGGGGTTATGTGTTTTCCTTTTGAACTTTCCCTTTGACAATAACACTTTATTCTTAGCATGCAATTTAGATAGCTTATGCTTATTTAAATGTGGCACACTTTTTCTGGATTTGATGTGTTTTGTATTGTGTGGTCTGTTTCTTATGTTTCAAGATGTCTGTAAAAATAAAAAGTAAGAAAAAGAGCTTGTGAGGTTTTTTTCCCTTTAAACCATAATCTAATGCAATGTTGAAAATGTAATTTTAAAAGTATACTGTAATCTATCACCTCAGTTTCCTTTTCCATTAATTGAGACTAAAATATATTTTCAAACACTGACTGTGACATGATCCATACCTTAGTGTATAATATCCTTAGAAAGTAGATTAAAGATGCTTTAGACATTTTGAGTCTCTTTAAGCTGTTGTTATCCATTGATCACAGTTTGTGCAGTATAAAATAGAAGACCAACATTTTAAAAGAAAATCTAGTCATATTTTGGAAATTGTGGGAATAGTTTTCATTTCTTGCTCCTAATATGTACAGCTTCTCTGCTAGCACTGAAACATGATGGGATACTTGCCACTTGTAATTTCATAAATACAAACTGAAAAACTTCAAACTAAAAAACCTTAAAATTTTGCAATATCAAACCCCAAAGTGCTCAACTTTATTCTCTACTGGTTCTGTGATTTTATTAAATTTATCATGGAATATAAGTTTAAGGGAGAGTGAAATAATTGCTGTTAGAGATCCAAACTAATATTAGATGGATATTATTCCTTGTTTGTCTGCTTAACTGGGATCAGATTTTTCAGTATTTCACCTTTTTTCAAGAGCCATCTTTATGCTAGTGGGGATATAACCTCTTTGGTGTATATGTTTCATTTTGGTATGCATCTTCACATTGCTTGGTGAAATGAATAAATGAAAGGGCTCTATTTTTTACATACCTATATATGTGGATTATACTTCGTATGTTTTTAATTTCATAGGGCAGTACTTTCCATTAAAAGATGTCTCTCATTACAAGGAATGCTGTTATGGAACTGTGTGCATTAAGCTTGATTCTCACTCAATTTAAAAGAAATACTTTGGAAACAAATACATCAAAGCACAGGAAAATGGTTAGTAGGCATTCTGGTTTTTTAAACAGATGAGCAAATTCATATGATGAGTGGGGTCTCTGGGTCAAATAAAGCACCCAAATAATCTTAAGTGGGGTGGCAGAATTTGTGTAAATGGCCCTAATGATCTATATACAGCTTTCTGGCTTTTCTTTAATAACCACTTGTCCTTTCCCTGCTATCAAAGAAATTACGTGCTTTGAATTTTTTTCTAAAGCTGACAAACTGTTTCATTCTTCCTCTGTAAAATGCACTAGTTAGCAAGTGATTTTCTTACTGTCCAGTTAGAATATACATCTATATACATCTTCTATTGCCAAAATCTTGCTTACACTAGCTTCAGCTTTAGGACTGAAGTTTGAAGAGCTCTGTCTGGTTCCTGGTGAATAGTTGCTCATACTGCAAGAAAACTTCTTAGCAGATACTACTGACTTTCAGATGTGTAGAAAAACTTTTGTAATGGTACAAAAAGCTGAAAGGACAAAAATACAAAGCTATTCACTCATTCTTCAAAGTTACACCTTCTAAGAAAAATGCAGTAAGCGTCTCATAAATTTAATGTGATTCTTGGTAATGTTTCAATTACCTTGTCAAGTTACATTTCTATTATAAGAAAATTGTTATTAATTATATTACAAATTTAGCACTCTCCTAAGTTAAATAAGCATGGAGAAAGTAAGAAAAACCACAATTATTACTTTCTCTAAAATCCCTGGGAGAAAAGATCTGAATTTCTAATAATTCTACTTATCTTTATTTGAATACTTTCACATCTGTATCTGGAGCAAGACATCACTTCCAGGCTTAGTCCCTAATTTTACAACTTACTCAAATAATCAGCACCCTGGACCCACGAGGAAATAATTGCACTCCAACTGAAGTTTTTAAGGGAGCACAACTAAAATAACACAGAACTCATACCTGTATGCATGATATTGTTAGGCCCTCAAGTATAAACTTTTTAAAAGATTAATCTTTTTTGCTTTTCATACCTCCTGAAAATGTGGGTGGGGGGTTTTTTGTTTGCTTGTTTGTTTTGGCTATTTTTCTTTACATAAAGAGATATTTCAGGATTTTTATTAGTTGAAATTTTATGGCTACAAGGAAATGTTTTGTTTCTTAATATAAATTTTCTCATTCTGCTTTGAAATTTAAAGCTCTCATATAATGGTATATTGCTTCTGGCAGTAAGTAATAGTTTCATTTTTTGCTTTGTTTTATTTTTTCAAATCAAGAAATAAATTTAGATTAATACATTTTAAATGACCAATAGCCTTCTGGAGGCAAAGCGGTACAAATTCTCAAGTATCATATGGATTTAGAGGTGGTTTAAAAAATAAACTATTTAGTCAGCAGTTCATAAGAGTATTCATTAATCAAATCGAAGGTGTTGCTGTTGAATATGGTAATTTTAAGAGTTAAATACACCTTAAAACCCCATTATTCTCATTCCTAGTTAGATATCTGTTTCTGAATCAAGAGGTTTGGTATTAGATTCTGCAGAATTACAAATTTTTGTATGTTACATAATTTCTGACCCTGTAGTATCAAAACATCAATCTTTGGGTTACTGACATTTTAAACTTGGTGGCAGCTTTTAGACTTTTGTCTATTTTGCCAAACTCAGTCATTATTGTTTGAGCCAGTTGGACAAAAAATGCAGTTTTGTCTGGCTGTTCTGGCAGGCATTTTATCCCAGCTGGTCCGTCTATAGCTGGTTTCTGCGAGATCTCCAAGTAATTAGTAATTCAACCCTAGAGAAAAGCTTTTACAGCCTTTAATGTGTGAGAGGTGAGCCTTTAATGTGAGAGGAGGTGTTCTAATCAGTCAGTAAATCATTGGTCCTTTCCCATTGTTGGGCTGAATAAATATAATATGGTAGATGCCACATACTTATTCCCTGACTCCTTAATATTCTGCTTTTATCAGCTCTGATTCCTATGTGATATTTTTTTAAGAGAGCTGACCAACATTCTGACAGAACTTAATGGCACAAATTACACAATAAGTATTTTGTATTTAAATAAAGAATACTGATAAATAAAAAATAAGGAAAACTTCAAATGCCAAACAAAACAAAACAACCGAAAAACCCTCCAAACCAAAACCAACATTTCTCCCCATGACTCCATGTCAACAATCCCAATCCCCTAAAAAGCTTTTTTTTCTTTCTCCATTTCATAGATATTGAGTAGATGCGCAAAGGAAATTTGATATGCATAGCCATTCATGTAATCCCTACCTAAAGTTAAAAGTTTAGCTTTCCTATCCAAAGAGTGGGCAGAGCAAACAGAACAGTATCTTTGACACTTTACGATAATGATAATTCATCTCCCTCACACTGTGCGGATATATTTTCAGTAGAGAAGCAGACTCCATAGCTTGTGAATGATGCTTTCCTAAAGGCACCTTCTGGAGAATGGTTAAAAACACTTAATGCTCAGGCATGTATGGATTGTAATGTGAACATTTTTTTAGTGTGATAAAAGGCAAGGTTTGTAGGGGGAGTTGATGGCTTTTATCTGACTTTATATTGATGGAAAAATGGCATTCTATAACCATGCTAAGCTCATTGTCAGGACAAAATTATGCTCAAAAATAGGATTTGCAAAAGTAAAAGTAAGTTTGATATGAGCAAGTCAATGGAAATCTGGAGGAAAATTATACGTTTAATAGAATTCAGGTACGCAGAATTATTTTTTCATTCACAACAGAAACTCACAGATCAAAAATTTGTAATTTTTAGTTTTCATTACATTTAAATTTCATTTTATAGCATGTGGTTTGCATCTAATATAAACATAGTGGCACACAGGTGAAAATATCTACTAAGGACATAGAAATGAGTCATTAAAAAAGGTGAAAATTGCATTGGGATGTGTCATCAGGACTAACTCAGTCTGAATTTCAGTGCAGTGTAGCTGACACAATGGACCATATTTTTTCCATTAGATATATAATGCTAGGAAACCTCTTGACGTCAATGAAAGTTTTGTATATGCCTATGAAGGGAGAATTTGTCCTGCTGTGGTTTTCTATATTGTCATGCATTTTCCAACAATAATAAAGAGCAGCCTCTGTTTGTCTTTCAAAGTACAACTTTGCCACCCGGATTTCAGAGGTTTTGGCTGTGCTGTTACTCAGTGCGGAATTTGGGATAGAGAAGGAAAGATTCACATGTGCACAATAGAGCTACATTTTCATATTAAAAAATTGCTGTTCACATGCTGGGGGTGGAGTGAGGAGGGACAGGATATGCCAATCCAATAGTTAAGAATCTTTTTCACATAACCATATGACACATCACAAGTGGTGTAATATATCCCCACATCACAAGTCTTGGAGACATTATGGCATACACTGGTACATACCACTTGAAGTGAAAGGAAGATGGCAAATATATTGACCTTATACTCAGCAACAGAAAAGTTACTTTACAGAGATTGTGGCCTGCAGATCCATTAAAACTTGTTTGTTTGAGTGTAAAGTCATTGTTTTAAAATTTCCTGCTTTACAGTCTGTCAAAATAAGCTGTAAAGCATGTATATAATTACCTCATCTGGTCTCATTACCACACCAGAGTTTGGAAGGCATTCAAATTTAAAATTTTGTTTAATTAAAGTGTTATAATTATCCTGCTAATATAGTCATTCACTTATCATGTAACTGAATTACAAGATGTTTTACATGCAAATTTCTATTCAATTATGTTGTATGTTTTTGGAGGTCTTAACTCTTTTTCTTAACGGGTATAAGAAAATGTTTATTTTTGTCATTTACCTTCTCCTCTTATGACCTGAGTACAGATCAGTATGTTGGACTAACTGAAGCCTTTAGAAAAGAATAAAAGTTCAGAAGAAAAATTTCTTCTTACAAAAATAAAGTTAAAAGTCTACATCATATTTTGATCAATGGATTGGGATGCAACAGAACCAAAAAAAAATATATAACTAAAGTTAGTCATGACAAAATATGTGCTTGAGCTAAGAAAAATTATAGAGTGTTTATCACATTTTCGAGCAAAATGGCAAATGCTAGAAAGATGAACATGTACTTTGTTTTGTTTGCGGAGTGTAAGAGGTCTAAGCCATGCAGTTATGAAAGACTCCCCTTTTTTCTTTTTCCAGTGATGGTTGCTTTCACAATTATGTCTTCTTATTCCTTTATTTTAAACCTGTATATATCATTAGGACCACATATCTCCTTGTTTTCCTCACCAGTGACTAGGACATGACTGGAAGTGGGAGTGTTCATATAGTCACAAGTTTTGGTCATGTTTGAAATATTGTATGTTTGAAATACTTTCTTTTTTTTTTTTTTTTTTTTTTTTGGATTGGCTTCTTTGGGAGTTTGTTGTTTTGGGGTTTTTTTTACTGATTCCAGTAAATTTATGATTGTACTTATGTGTAAATATTATGTATTATTCTGAGTGCAAAGGAACTTACTTGCCCTGTGATTCTGAAAATCTTGCAGTAACAAAAGAAGGGCAGGCTTATGACTTACTAAAATAATAGGCTAAAGTTCCTGTTGACTTTTATTACAGTTTCTTTAATATTTGAATACTTAAAGATTATGTAAAAATAATTTACATTCTTCAAATGCAAATGTGATTTAATTTCTATTTATATCAGAGTCTAGAGTCTTATCTGATACCTTTTTTTTTTTAATTGTACAGGTTTTGGATTATGTTAAGCAGTATGACCCAATCAAAAGTTGGATTGTAAATAAACACTATGTTACACAGTATCTTCAGTGCATGGAGTTTGTTTTGATTAGAACTCAGAGTGAAAGAATGGCTGATCAGCTTGACATACAGAAAAGGTATGTGTATGGTATGATGAACATAACTAGGGAATGCTTGCATATTGTTACTTGTAAAATAAGTAGAAAAAAACTCTTACCAAAATTTACAAACGTCAGTTTTCAAATCTAAGTACATTTTCTATGGCACATAAAACTGAACTGTGGAACTGAAGAGCACAAGCTTTCCTGCTGATCAGAAACACAAATAATTCTCAAATAGCGAGTGGGTAAGCCATGGAATAAAAACTTCTGCATGAAGGCTATTTATCTAAATATTTCTAAATAACCATTGTCTCAGAAAGATTAACAGTTCAGATTGTCAGAAAACAAACCAGTATTCAAACAGCCAGTATTCATGGCATCCTTTTTTTGTTCATGAAGTCTTTTCTTAAAAATATACTCTTGGCTACTGTTAGAACTACCATTTTCAAATTAGATTGCATTTTGATCTCACATATTGCTAGACCTGTAAGAATTGCAGAGGGCTGTTCTTAAGCCTGGAGCATTGATTAAGTTAGCAACCATCATATGTGCTTAACTTTTAATCCCATTGGAAACTTTCTAAAAGCAATGAAGTACTTAAGGGTGTTTGCAAGCAACACAATGATGAAAACTGTACTATGAGAATAAAATCAAAAAGAACATATCTAGTTCATCCACTAAATAATAATATTATAAAATCATTAGTGGGATTCTCTGAGCTTTGAGACAGGCAGTGGAGAAACAACTCCAGAGAGCACGTTGAGTTTTTATCTTACTGAAGCCCATACCTAATTAACATGCACATCCTTCTTTGTTTGTGCCCTTGTTTGCTCTGCGTAAATAACTTGATATAGCTGGTTTCCCCTTGTGTTCAAACAAGCAAAAACCTTTGATACTATGAAGAAAATTAGGAACAGGTGAAAGACCATGTTTAGCAATGTTGGGACAAAACAGGCATTTGCTTTAGAGTATTTGTACTCTAATCTTCTTTAATTCCTAACAAATAATAACTGTTGTCTGTCAGCAGATCTCACATATATCAATTTCTCTGAAGCCCATGTAGTAAGAATACACATGAAAACAAACACTTAAGTAATAATATTCATCATACACACTTAAGGAGAGTGAGGGAACATATGAAATTACTGAGATTTACATAGGCACATTGGCTTCCTTTTCACATTTACTTGAACTGCACAAGAAAAATTGAATTGGATTATCTCTCTCTAAAGGACAGTATTATTAGAATACATATGTGCTGTGATCAAATGCAGTTAAAGTGTTTGTGGTGTAGAAAGAGATTGCAATTTACAATGCTCTTTATAGATTTCAATTTTGGATTATTCAATTTGTGTCTTTCTGTGCACTTTGTTTTTTGATGTTTGTTTTCTCACACACAAATAAGGTGGAGGGTTTGAAGGTTTTTTGAGGGATTCTAAATAATAGATCCTATCTATTCCAAAAAGTCACCTAAAAGGCAAATATTCTCTTCAGATTTAAATTTCCCTTTAGAGCCACATTTGCCTTCTATTGTATTCTCAATATAGAAAATATTCTCTCAATTTTTCCCCAATGAATACATTTATTTTCCTATTGTTAAAATAAAAGAGGCCTGATAAAACAGATTAGATCATTCATAACCAATTTAAGTTGGAAATCTCAGTCACTGAGACACCATTATGTTTGTTTTCAGAAACAGAAGTTTCTACTGAAGATTGTTAGTAAGAGCTTAGCAGTTGTTCCTAGCTGTTGAACTCTGTCAAAAAAAGGAAGTCCAATCACATCCTCATGCATTCTAAGAGGACTTTTAAAGACTAGTATTTCAACCTAATTCATTGCACACAAACTCAACACAAAATCAGCTTTAAGATGGCCCTTCATTTTAAGATACCATTTCATAGATAATTTCATTTTAAGATACCATTTCATTTTCATTTTAAGATACCATTTCATAGGTCTTGCTTGGTAAAAATCAAGGAAGGGGAAGAAGAGCTGCTAGGAAAAAAAAAAAAAGAAAAAAAAAGAAAAAAAAAGCACTTCATTGACAATTTATTTTGAATAACTCTAAAGAAAATAATTGAGTGCAAAATGCCTGCTTTGTAGATAGTTTTCTGGAGACTTTTTGAGCTGCTTGTGGCAGACTTTGACACCCAGCTACCACTTTAATTGGACTACAGAACTGAAGCTTCTAGTACGGACCAGAAATTGATTTGCAGTAATTTAGCCACAGTTCAGTAAGTGGCTGTGAGTGGCATTGTGACTTTAACAAATACTTCACAAAAAATTTGAGAGTACTGGGTTTAGGTCTGAAATTCTACTGTGTAGAAGTTTCCTACATACTTTTTGTTCTTAACAGTGTATAATCATGTCCCCCCCGCCCCACCTCCCTTGGCAAAAATCCCCAAACAAACACAAGAACAAACAACCCCTGCTTCAAACCCATTTGACCAACCAACCAATCAACAAAGTAAGCAAGCAAGAAAACCCCAACCAAACAACAACAATTAAAAACCCTAATTGTTTTTTTTCTAATTATTTACATGAAAAATATTGAAACCATTACTGAATTTTAATGAAAGTATGTATGGTCAAAATTGACAGAAAAAAGACTACTGATGAGAGCATCAGTCTGATAGAAAGAATAAGAAATGTTTATCTAGTGCTTCTCCACCAGTAAACAAAGATACTTTCAACATAGAAATTAAGTGCTATTCTGTGTATGATAGCATGTGAGACAAACATATGTTGTGGTCCGAAAATGAGATGGCATATTGCTCTAATATGTAACATAAAAGAGCTTCATTTTAGCATGTGGAATGTTCAACTTTTCCTTACCAACAGACTTCTGTGAAATATTTCATAAGGTTTAACTTAAACATGTTCATTTATACAACATGTGCTATATTCCAAAAATGTTCTCTAAACTAAAAATGTACCACAAATGCACCTGCGATCAGAAATCTATAGTCCAGGTGTTGTGAAGAGGGATCAACTTTTATGGAGAGAAATTGTCTTCTTGCTTACTTAATTTCAAAAATACAGGTCAACATTCTGACTGACAGAGACCTAAATCCTTGCTGAGGATTCTCAGCAAGGAAGCTGCTGGTTTTTTCTCCTCGTCTTTACATCTCTTCACCATGGGCACACTGCATGCCACATCAGAAACATGAGCAGACCGGGGTTTTAGCTTTGGATTTTTTTAGCTTTGGAATTTTTTAGCTTTTTGATACAAGCTAATTTGGGGTAAATGTTTTATTTCCTGCTTTGCACTAGCATAAAAGCAGTTGAAGTCTTTGAAAAACAGGAGAAAAAAAGAAATAAATATGTTCTGTATTAACTAAGATATTAAAAATGAAACCGTTTGGTGCATGACACTTAGAATAGAAAACATTTTTTTATGTGATCTTGATAAAACTAACTAAAAATCATTAGAGCTCTTTATTCTTTCACTTACCACTTTTCTTCTGTCCCTTCCTACCATCTCTCTTCCCCTCATCTTTTTTTCTCTCTCCCTTTTCCTTCAGCTCCCCTTTTTGTTCCTGGAACATTCTGTTTCTCTTCTGAGCTAACAAGTTTGCTGTGGCCTTGTGTCTCATTCCCTTCCAGGCTTGCAGCTGTTTTGGCAACAGAAGAAAAAATCCCCATAACAAATCAAATAAAAGCCCATTCTGTGAAGAGGAATTGAAAACAGCAGGCCTCAAAGAGGACTGCACATGAGATGCCTTGTTCTGGCTTTCAACACGACTCAAATCAGAAACACATTACCATAATCTGAAACAGCCCACTGCTAACACAAGACAGATGGTGGGTAATAACCCATGCATCATTAATAAATAAATTCCAGCATTAAAGGCTTTACAAAGTATGACAACATTATCTGGGCAAAATTACTGCCCCTTTTCCACCCTCAGCATTATTTCACTCTCTTGTGGGTCTCTTTCACTCCCTCTCTCTCTCTTTTAAAGTGATTGTTCTTTTGAAGGAAATTAAACATGGTGCAAGTTTTAATCACATGAAAGCTATCGTAGTGTATAAGTCTGAAACTCCATAAGGGAAAAATAAAATAGCTGCCAAAGTGTAATTGCTCCCATGTACTTCTATTGGATCAGCAAATGATGATTTATTGCATTGCACTCCACGAGCTGTCTTTGCCCTCTCTCATAGTCTACTATTTTATTTCACTACAAATTTCAGGCAAGAATTTTGCACTGTGTGTTCTACTAAATTGTAGAATATATGTATCATTTCTCAGCTTTCCTTCTACAATCTGTGCCATCTGTCTTCTCCCTTTTCTTTCTCACTTATTTCAGAGATAATTTTGGGTACAATATACACCTTTAACAAATGTTGGACAGTATTTATAATATAGTAAGATGGACCTACCACAACACTTTTTTGCCTGAACAACATGAGTATCACTTGAAAAGGAAAGAGAGTGCAGATGGGAGGAAATTTTTACAGTTTGTTTCACAGGTATAAGCTTGAATACCAGGTGAATTTTGAAATCTGTGTTTCTGGAGTTCATAGTGTTGCACTTACAACAGGGCTGCAAGACTGTCATAAGCATTGAAGAAGACCTTAAAGTTGGTTTGGATCTCTGTGGTGGGATAATCTTCACTGGACACCAGATGCCAAACAAACCATTCTTATCACTTCACCTCTTCCAGAGGACAGTGGGAGAAAACACAATTAAAAGATCATGAGTAGAGATAAGGAAAGAACATGACTCATGATAACAGGGAACCGGGGAATATTCTAAGTTGGAAGAGACACACAAGGATCACCAAGACCAAATCATAAGTGGATGGCCCATACAGTGATTGAACCAGCAACCTTGGTGATGTTAGCACCATGCTCTAACCAACTGAGCTAATATCAGGGTCAGGAGCAAAACAGCTTTGGCTAGAGGAAATGAATTTAATTTATCACAAATTTACTGTAGTAGAGGAGGAAAGTGAGAAATAAGAGCAAAAGTAAAAACATCTTTCCCCAACTCCTCCCTTCTCCCAGGCTCAGTTTCACTTCTAACTCTTCTACCCTTCTTTCCCTACTTGAGTGTCCCAGGAGGATGGGAAATTGGGGTTGATATCAGTTCATAGCCCTTCATCTGTCTCTTTTTCCTTCTCACTCTCTTTCTCTGCTTCAGCCCCAAGCCTCTCCCAGTGGAGAAAGTGCTTCATAAACTTTTCCTGTGTGGGTCTTTTCTGGGAACTTCTTCAAGAACTGCTTCAACATGGATTTTTTTCATGGCGTGCAGTTCTTCAGGAACACACTGCTTCCATATTGATCCCCCAAAAAATCATTAATCCTGACAGCAGGCCGGAATCAAGAGATGCTGCCCTTCATGGGCTGCAGCTCTGGTCAGGCATCTGTCACTGTGTGGGCTCCCCCAGGCTACAGTTTTCTTCAGGACATACCCTGCTGTAGCAGATACTTCCATGTACCCCAGGAGAATTTCTACTGTGGTGCCTAGTGCACCTCCTTCCCCTCTTTTTCCACTGACCTTAGTGTCTAGAGGGCCATGTCTCTGACATTTTTTCACTCTTTTCTCCCAGCTGCTGTTTCACACCTGATTTTTTATACTTTCGTAAATATACTACCACATAGTGACTACAAACCTCACTGAGGAGTTCAGTTTTGGCCAACAGTGGGACAGCCTTGGAGCCGGCTTGCAGTAGCTCTGTGTCGCCTGGGGCAGCTGCTGATGTCCTCTCACAGAAGCATCTCTTGCAGTCCCTTCCTGCTGCCAAAACCAGCAAGCAAACTCAGTAAAATATAAGAACTACTATGACTCTCTGTGAATGGAATATATTTTACTCTAAACATTATCTTGATTTCTGGATTTTTATTTGCTTGCTTTAACAATTCATTAAGGAAAAAATGCCTGTGAACAGAGCTGAGCAGGCACCGCAGTTGGGAGTAGTGGATTGGCTAAGATTCTACCCAAGTATATTCCCATATGAATATTTTAATTTGGAATCTCATATATAATTTAGATGCTCTCTATATATTTATTATACTTTTAAATTCCTGATGTAAATTGTCCTTTTACAATCAGGACAACTAGCTGTTATTTCCCATAGTAGTAATGATTGAAATACTTCCTGTTTTAAGTATTTGTTCACAATTCTTTCACAAGAAAATTAGATAGATGCAATTTTTTTCTATATAATGAACTATCCCAAATGATTTTTTTACCCCAGCTGACTGACAGAATTGTATAACTTTCTTGCACAGGTACTTTTAGAAGGCACAAAAACATTTCTGATTTGCACGTATGCTGCAGCTCTTATGATGGTGAGTGTCTTTGGTCATAAGTGCCCCTGTGACTTGCTACCTTAGTTCCTACAAAGAAGACAACATGGGTAGCTCTAAAATACCTACAGAAAACTTGTGCACAACACTGTGGTGGTGTGGGGTTTTTTTGCAAATTTATAATGGATCGTTCTGTTACCCCCCCCATGCCAAAATGGTTTGGCCCTAAGTTGTATCCTCCCACCTCCCTTGTCCATCTCCCCACAGACCTGCCCTTTATTCCAGGCCCTTCCATGCCTATCAGTGTAACCCTGCCCTCCTCCCCTGTCTGTCATTGTAACCCTGCCCTTACTTCCAGAACCCTCCATGACAGTCTTGTATCCCCCAAGGGCCAATTGGTTCATTCAAACTGTTCTCCTCCCCTGTTATTTCCTATTGGTTTGAACATTGTATTCCCTGCCTTCTGCCTCCCCAAGTTCCTTGCAATTGGACAAAATTTGTAACCTTCATTTGTACTCTCCCCCATATTTAAGTTAGTGCACACCTTTTGATTTTGTTTTTCTGTCTGTGACACTTCTCCTGGATTAAAATTCCTTGAGAAACCACGCAGATGACCCCTTCCTGTTCATCATCTCGGTCCTTGGCACAGATACGCCAAGCATCTTTGGGGAGCAGCCTCACTGCTACAGCTTTTTAGCAGCCCTGCTATACTGCCATCTCAGCCAATCCAGGCAAGGGCCAGCGACTCTAGGCATGGTCCGGGAGGGGGCTAGCTGGAAGGTGACCTGGCACATGCGTCACAACACAATGTTACGTTTGCTAGTTTTCATGGGATTTAATGACTATTACACTGTTGAACTGAAGTTTACCAATCTTATCTACTCCACAGATTTCTAAGGTCAATAACAGAATTTTATTTATTCCCAGGTTGGTTTTTCCAGGCCTTTTATTGTTGTTGCTGTTGTTGTTGGTTTGTGTTTTTTTTTTTTTTTTTTTTTTTTTTGTTTCTTGTATAAAAGTTGCTTTATTTTTTTTTTTAGATTTGGCTATCTCAAAAATCTTCCTTACACAGGAGTAATAAATAGAGTCCAAGAAATCAGCAAGAGCAACCCCCAGATTCTAAGGGCTCTGATTAACAGGTCTCAATTAAATATGTATTACACTGTCTACCTCCTTTTTTGGCTCAGTTTTCTTGATTTGTTAACTTTTAGAGCTGCTGTTGCATTAAAGTAACCTGCAAAACCAGAGCTTTTCCTATATCTTTAATTAACTCAAAGCAATAGCAGGAATTATTTAAGATCGCAATGATTTAAGATAGTAATGGTATGATATATTGAGTCTATACCTGGATTATAATGTATTTTATAACAAAAATTAAAAAGTAAAAGTAGACTTATAAAAGCTACTTGGAAAGAAGGCAGGCAGTTAGGAAAGCAGGAAGGCAGGAAGCAAGGAATGAAGGAAGGCTAGTTATGAGTTTTCCTGTGCCTAAAATTTTGGAAAGGAAAAGGCCAGAAGAAGGAAAACAATGTGTGTAAATGAAATCAGTACGTTTAACTTCATAACTTTTGAGTGGTACTTTGTATGGGAACTGAATCAAACCTGATTTCAGTTTTAATCACTGGTAGTAAGTAGAATGACAACTAACTAGGATGACAACTAACCAAGAGAATAAAACCACAGAACTTTTCTAGAGAAAACTTCGTGTAGGCTTTTTAAAGGCTTTCATCCAGATACTTGACTCTATACGGGACTTGTATGGTCAAGCTTTGGTAGTAGGAGGGGCTGCAGGGGCGCCTTCTTTAAGAAGCTGCAGAAGCTTCCTCCATGTCTGCCAGAGCAAATCTCTGGCAGCCTCATAGACAGATGTGCTCTGGTCAAGGCTGGGCAATTAGAAATTATTATAATGCTTCTGTGATAACATATTTAAGAAGAAGAAAAAAGAAAATACTGTACAGTTGTAATTGAGGTCAGAGAAGAGCAGGTGAGAATATATGAGAGAAACAGCCCTGCAGACACCAAGGTCAGTGAGAAGAAGGGACAGAAGGTGCTCCAGGTCCTGGAGCTGAGATTCCCCTGCAGGCTGTCGTGCAGCCCATGGTGAGGCAGCTGCGCCCCTGCAGCCCATGGAGATGCAGAGATCCACCTGCAGCACACAGAGCAGACCCACACCTCTGAGCAGGGGGATGCCTGAAAGGAGGCTGTGACCCCATGAGGGGCATATGGCAAGGGGAGTCCTCACCACAGCAGTTTGTCCTTGAAGGATTGCACCCTGTGAAAGAGTAGCCCTCTGCAGTAGTCTAGACAGCACTGTTGCCCATGGGATGGGCACGGGAGAAGTTCACTGGAGAAGAAAACTGGAGAAGATTCACACTGGAGAAGTTCACTGGAGAAGATCACTGGAGAAGATTCACACTGGAGAAGTTCATGGAGAACTGTGTCCCATGGGAAGGGCCCTACAGAGAGGAACAGGGGATGGGCTCCTCTCCCTGAGCAATAGGAGTAATATATGATGAACTGACCATAACCCCCATTCCCTGTCTCCCTGCACTGTTGGCTTAGAGGAGGTAGAGCTGGAAGAGAGGCAGGTGTTTTGAAGGTCTATTTTTACTTCTCATTGTCTTGCTCTGATGTTCTTATTAACAAATTCAATTAATATCTTTAAATCTAGGGGTTTTTTTGCCCATGACAGTATTTGATGACTGATCTCATCTGGTCCTTATCTTAACTCATGAATCCTTCATTATATTTTCTCTCCCCTGTACAGCTGCAGAGGGGAGTGACAGAAAGGCTTTGGTGGATGCCTGGCATCCAGCCAGGGTCAGCTCACTGCAGACTCTTAGGAAATTCAGAAAACAGAACAATGTTCTTTCCTAAAAATAATTATGCCCCTTAAAAAAAAAGGTCACTCTCCAGATCAAACCAAAGCATAACAGTTCAAAACTTGAAACTCTTCAGCTCTGTGATATTTATATCATTACAGAAAATAATACAGATATTACAAAAAATATTACTTTTAAAGAACTCACTGAAAAAAATATTCATAATTATGTAAGTAAACTTTCTCTAAATTTATTTAAGAGAATTTCATTACCCTGTTAGAATGACAGAAAATACATTGGAACAAAAAAATTTGGAACAATTTTCTATTTCTTTTAAGATATAGATGTTTTAAATGTAATGCTGCAAAGAACTAAATAAGAAGAAAACAATTTTTGATGTCAGAAGGCAACATATATACTAAAAATTTCTGCTAGAATTTCAAGAGAGCTCTGAGTCTGTGAGGATCTGACCACCTCTTGTGAGAAAGTACATTAACATCTCTTTTATATCATAGTATAGACTTTCACTGTAAGAATGTTTTTGGACATAACATCACCTGAAGGTTGAGCTGCCATTCAGTGGGACCTTGAGAGGCTGTAGAGTTGGGTAGAGAGAAACCTGATGAGGCTTAACAAGGACAAGTGCTGGGTCCTGCACCTAAGGGAGGAACAGCCCCAAGTGCCAGCACAGGCTGGGGCTGACCTCCTACAAAGCAGCTCTGTGGAGAAGGACCTGGGACTCCTGATGGATCACAAGCTGTCCTGAGCCATCAGTGCCCTCATGGCCAGGAGGGCCAAGGGTATCCTGGGGTGCATCAGGAAGAGCATGGCCAGCAGGTCGAGGGAGTTGTGCCTCTACTGGGCCCAGTGAGGCCACACCTGGAGTGCTGTGTCCAGTTCTGGGCTCCTCAGTAAAAGAGAGACAAGGAGATACTGGAGAGGGTCCAGTGGAGGGCCACAAGGATGATCAGGGGTCTGGAACATCTCTCTGATGAGGAGAAACTCTGGGAGCTGTGACTGTTCTGGTCTGCAGAAGAGAAGACTGAGAGGAGATCTCACCAATACATGGAAATACCTTAAAGGCGGATGTCAGGAGGATGGTGCACTTTTCAGTGGTGCCCAGTGACGGGACAAGGAGCAATGGCCATAAAATAAAGCACAAGGAGTTCTACCTCAACATGAGGAATTTCTTTACATGGAGGGTGGCAGAGGAGTGGCACAGACTGCTAGGGAAGGTCATGGACTCTCCCTGTCTGGAGACATTCAAAACCCAGCTGGACGCGTTCCTGTGTAACCTCCTCCAGGCAGTCCTGCCTTGGCATGGATCTTGGAATGGGTGATCCCCAGAGGTCCTTTCCATACCTAACAATTCTGTGATTTTTGGTAGTAGCTGGGTAATGGCAACCAGGATTGTCAATCTGTATCATAAATTTCTGGACATGAGAAGAAAATGATTGCTTTCACAAACATGGATGTAAATGTAAGAAATAAAATTGACTCATCTATTAATGCTTTGCCAGTATTTATGTTCATGCAAAGTAATTTTAGGTCTTGCTGAGGCAGTAATCAGCTTAAAACAATAATATAAGTGGAAAAGTGATGCAATAATATAAGAGGTAAAGTGATGCAGTGGGCAAGTGATTATAAAATAAATCAAGATTTGCCTAAAAGTGGTCATTTTTATGGAAAAGATTTTTTTTTTCTCTTAGATATTTCAGTGCTTAATGCGGGCTTCATACCAGTGACTTAGTTCAACATATAAAACACATGTCAAGATCCTTCAATGGATTATGTTGTCAGATTGTACTGGACCAGCTGAGAACCTTTCACACCACTTTGTTCCTCTTCCAGTATCACTTACTTTTCTTGAGTGATGCAGAGGATTCAGGGGCCTCCTTCTCTGGGGAGAGATTACATGAGAGTGTGATAGGTCTATCTGTGCCTAATTAACTAGTGAGCATTTTCTGGCATCATGCAAGAATATCTAACATTTTTATAAGAAGTAGTGCGATAAAGCTGTTCTTACTCCATTATGAACAGCCTTGCAGGGTGCAAACTACGGTTCAACAGATTGAATTTCCCTTTGTATGAGTGCTTCTTATTTTCTAAGAAAAGTACTTCCAGCAGACTTTAAAACTAGAGTCAGTACTACTACATGTGCCAATGCTCAGAATTTTTTTTAGGATGTTAGGTTCTGCTTCACAGATATGAAAGGCCATTGTCTCAAATTGAATATTTCTTCCAAGTATGAAATCCAGAATTTTTAGTAGTAAATATTGGGGCACTCACACTTAAAATGTGAAACAAAACCAAATTATTTTCCTAATAGTATCAATTACACACAAGTTAAGTACCATTTTTCTATTAATGAGAAAAGGTAACCTGTTCAAAAACAAAAACCAAGTGTTTTAGTTACAAGTCATTTAATATTGTAATCAAAAATTTTTTCTTGCACCCTTAAATTTCTATACAAAAGGGATGCATGAAGTATAGACTCATTTAAGTTGAATAGAAACAAGAATATTAAAAAAGAAGCAGCTAAAATGTGATTTTAAATTTATACAGAAACTTTATAATATTATTGGCATACACATTTTTTGCTGTTGAGCAACTTTTACTTTATATTCTTATCACTGGCTTAGTTTTCAGTACTTAAGTGCTTTTAAATGCCTGTCAGCCATTTGCTGCTTATAGAAACAAATTGGTATTTTTATTTCAAAAGCTGCAAATAAATTAAAGGTATAAAAGAAAGATAAGGGAAAACATAACTCAAATTATCAGCTGGTATGTTGGACAAATAAATGTTATTGTTGAAAAGAACAACAAATCTTTTGTCTTCTAAAAGTTAACTGAAATCATATGCATACCTCAACTAATTTCAAGAGTATGGAAACACAAGAATAATAGACCCTTGGACTAAATAATATTTAAATGAGTCATAGATGCTGCAATTCACAGGGTTTTGGGAAATTTGCCTCTGAATGTTAAATGGCTAGCTGAAGCAATCTATGAGCCATCACCAAATATCTCCACAAAGCTATGGATGATGTTGAGGCCTCAGAAGAGCAGGGAAGGTCAAATGCAGTGCCTATCATTAAAAAGAAAAAGGGAGAAGGAATACCTAGGGAGCTGTAAACTGTTTAGCCTGGCTTTAATACTGGAAAGCTACTGAAACCAATTATTGATCAATTTGTGAGTTCTTGGAGGATAATCAGGTGATAAAGTATGGTCAGCAATAATTTGCAAAGAACAAATGGTGTGAAACCAATTTCATTTTCCTTTCCTTCTGTGTCCTGGCTTTGTGGTTAAGGAATAGTCAGCAGAAATGCTGTTGCTGGTCTCTAATTATGAATGCACTACATCTTTTATAAGCAAACTAAGAAATTATGGCTTAGATACTACTACTTTTAGAAAGGTCACAGCTGGTTAAAATCTCAAAAGATTGTTGTTTGGTTTCAAACATGATTGGGTAAGTATTTTTCTTTATTTTATTTAGTAATTTTCTCAATTTTATTTTTTATTTAAACTAAACATATGATTGATTAATAATATATCAGTGAAAGTTTACATATGACATTCAGGATTGTGACATAGCAGGCCCTTTATAGTACAGAACTAAAAGTGAAATCAATTGATTTTGATAAATAAAATAATAGAAATACAATTCAAAAGAAAAGAATAATGTGTTAGAGAGAAAAAAATTCCACTTGAAAAGTAACTGCTTATAAAGTAGTATTGCAGAAATAATGTAGGCATTTTTTTTCACTGTGGTAAAGGCTGAATGTAGATTGACAACAAGATGATGTTAAAAGACAGACTACTGGGAATCAATTTTTCATTACAGAAGTGCTAAAATGGAAGAGGTAGTTATTCTCCTTGTGCTGAAAGTCATGATGTTTATCACCTGGTACAGTATACACAATATAGGCCACACAGATTAATACAGAGTTATGCTCAAAAGAAGATAAACAAATATAACTGGTTTTATAACAGTGTATGTCAAAAATAAGAAAAAATTCAGAGGTACTACCTCGTGCAAAAAAATTGTTTAAAGGGTGTCATGATCTTCAATTATGTAAAATTTTGTTTTAAAGAGGATGATGATCTGCAGGGTTGCTGTTTCTCCTTGGGCCGGTGCCACCAGGCTACCTCTTGCTCCGGGAGCGTCTCCTCCACGGTGCCGTCTGGTACCACCCTCAGCCCACCTTCCGCCCAAGCCCGGATGTCGTAATATAAAAGCCTCACCACCGAATGAAGAGCAGGAGGGCTTCTTGCTTGCTTAATCCAGAGAGGTTTATTGAGGGAGAAAGTGAAGAGCAGCAGGGACACAACCTCCTTTGAAGGGGAGCAGAGGCAAAAAAGCCCCGACACTGGGAGGGGTCCGGGTATATAAACTCAGGGGGAGGTAGGAGGGGTTTGGGGAGGAGCTAGGGTGGGATGACACAACACGAACCAATAGGGGAAGGAGGTAGGAGTGGTTCCAACCTTGGGACCAATGAGGAACAGAGAACCAAGGAACCTTCTAGAACAGGGGAGTGGGGAGTGGGTGACTGACATGGTGATTGACATGGGAGCTTGCACTACACACATGTTGTCTCCCAAGGCATTCCCAAGCTTTCTTCCTTCAGGCCGCCTCCCACAATGATCAACAGATCATCTAAATCTACAGACACAGGGAACAAGTAATAAACAAAGGGGCTATGCCCTTGTAAGGAGTATCTTCTAACTGGAATATTTTTGGAATGGGAAAAAGAAATAGCTAAATGTGTTCACCCCCTGTCATTGTAAGGATTTAAAAACAGTTTGAGTAATCTACCAGCTATGAAACAAGCAAAGATTAACCACCCTTAGTTCAAGCATGGGCTTACTCCAGCACTTATAAGGTTCTTCTGAGATGTAGCAATCTGAAGTATGAATAATTATTCAAATCAGAGGTCAAAGTGGGGGCTTTTTTTCCTTCACTTTTGTCTCACATTTCAAAACATTCCATCTGACTATCTCCTTTGCACATATTCCAACCACTTTCTGAGCACTTCTTAATGAAATATGCAAAATATCCTAGACCATTTCTCTTTTCAGCAACTTCCAGGAGTTCTTTACTCCTGGTGAAATGAGAATTTCTCCCTGTATTGCCAGGATTTTTCATCTCTGTGAAAAGACTGGAAATTTTAATGGGTATTTTCTGCTACAAGTAAACATGTTTTAAGAAAGTGTCCCAAAAGGTCCAAAGCACTTTCTCAGAAGTACAGGGAAGTAATATACTGAGTATATCAGACTGTAGCTCAGAGCACTGAAATAATGATCTCAAACTTCATAATCTCTTGAGGAGACTGAGAAGAAGGAATCACTAACTACAATCCATCCATAGTGTCAGTCAAAAAAAAAAAAAAAAAGAGTGCAGGATCCACGTCTGATGTTGTACCCCTCATTCCTGCAAAACTTCGCCAAACGCCTTGGAGGTATAAGCTGGGCCATTATCTGTTTTAATGACAGATGGAATCCCTAAAACTGCAAAAGCCTGTATTAAGTGCTTTTAGGCATCTGCGGCCTTCTCTCCAGAAGGCAAAGGGCTGAGGCAAAGACTGCTCCCGAGAAGGTGTCAACAAATACATGGATATATTTGAACCGTCCAAACTCGGGTAAGTGGGTGACATCTGTTTGCCACACCTCGTAACTGCGGAGCCCTCTAGGGCTCACCCCGGAACCCAATGATGGAAAAGCAGACTCCTGGCAGTTGGGGCATGTGGCCGCAATCACCCTGGCTTGGTCACGCCACAGGTAGAATTGGCGGACCAGCCCTGGGGCATTCTGGTGGATCTGTTGATGGCTTAACTTGGCCTGTTGGAAGATGTTAGGTTGGCCAGCCAGCTGCAGAGGTGCAGCCTGGGCATCTGCCCTGCTGTTTCCCTCTGCAATGAATCCAGGGAGGTCAGGATGTAAGATCTCACATGCATCACAAAAAAGGGTTGCTCTCCGTGGGGAACCAGGTATATCAAATGCGGGAGCAAGCCAAAGATGGTAGGGTTGGAAACTTCTTTGAGACATGTTCTGCCCAGGATACTACACTCGCTACACAGGCCAAATCCGTTACTAAATTAAAGGGTTGTGAAAACTTCTCAAAAGCCCTGACGACTGCATCCAACTCAGCAACTTGTGGAGAGCCCTCCACAATCTTCATGTCGGCTTCCCACTGCTGAGTCTGAGGTTCCTTCCAAGTCACTACTGACTTGTGGGATCCTCTGGATGCGTCTGTAAAAACTGTCAGAGCTTTGAGTGGATGATGACTTTGAATATCTTTTCAGATCAGATTAAATTAGGTGTTAAATAATTTGTGGCCCAGATGGTTAATTAAAATTTGTCCGGTGTAGCTGTCCAGGGAGAACTGCAAATTCTCATTTTCTTGGAGCAATTGCTCCAAGGTCTCCTTGGTCATCCTCCCTGTGGATATTTTGATGGGGAGGTGAATGCATGTAAAATCGCACCCCACCAGCAGACACAGGCGTGCCCTAGCCCTTACGATCAGCTGGGCCATCAACTCTTGTGGCCTGGTGATGCTTTTGGACAACTGATGACCAAGGAACACCCACTCTATGATTAAGAGGGGATCCCGTTGGTCCGTGTCCCATTGAAAAATCAGCCTGTGGAGGTGTGGCAACTTACCCAGGACAATGAAGCCAAATGGCAGTCCTCATGGCATTGGTGGGCTTGCCAGCTTGCAATGGTGGATTGGACCTTCTCAAGTGCAGTCTTGGCCTCCTGGGTCAGGGCTCTCGGGGAATCCAACTCCTCCCCCCCTTTTAATAAGTTGAAGAGAGGGGACAGATCCCCCATGGTAAGCCTCAGCCAGGGCCTGATGCAGTTCAAAGACCCACATAACTGGTGCAGATCGCTCAGCATTTTGGGGTTTTCAATAATTAATATCTTTTGGGGTATGATGGTACGTTGACTAATTTCGAGGCCCAGATACTTCCAAGGCAGCATGCATTGAATCTTCTCTTTCTGTAACTCAAATCCTGCCACCAATAAAGCTGTGATAGTGTCCTCAGGAGCGCATTCATGTCGCTATCAGGCACACAAACAAGGACATGGTCCATGTAATGATATATAATACATTCATTCTCCCTGTCGTGCACTGGTGACAGAACTCTTGCAACATACCACTGGCAGATGGTAGGACTGTTCTTCATCCCTTGCAGGGGAACACGCCAGTGGTAGCGCTTCATGGGAGCTCCTCTGTTGATGGAGGGCACAGAGAAATCAAATGGCAGCACTTCACCTGCGTGAAGGGGAATGTGAAAAAACCAATCTTTTATATCGATGACAGCTAGTTGCCAATTTGGGGGGAGAATAGATGGGGAAGGCATCCCTGGTTGGAGGGATCCCCTGTCCTCAATGACATTGTTTATTTTTCTCAGGTCGTGGAGGAGATGCCACCAGTCTCCCCCCGGCTTCTTGATAACAAAAACTGGAGAGTTCCAGGGCCTGTTGGTTGCTGCACTGCGTCTTTCTCTACTCCCTGGGTGAGGGAGGAGACCCGGAACCGACTAGCCGACACAGCTAGCAGCGCGGGGGCAGCACTCTCCAGATGCGCCTGGGCATCCAGAGGGCGCCTCGACTGGATGTGCAAGGGCAGCGACAGGCAGAGAAAGGAAAAGAGTGGACTCCGCTCGGGGGTGCAATCCAGAATTTATTCCAGGGAATCCAACTGGGCGAAGACAAAAGGGGAGGGGTTACATGGGATTATAAAGGCTGAATAAGGATGGGGTGTGGCTAACAGAACAGCCAATGAGAGCTAAACAGGGGTGTTAACAAGAGTTTGAAGGACAACAAAAGAAACCCATGAAAACATGTTGTGGGAGGGGCCCCAGCCCCCGAACCAATCACCAGGCAACCTGTGGGGAATGTTCTGGAAGAAAAGGAAAGGCGGCCTGGTGATGGACAGGGGTCCAGGGGAGGGGTTGGGATATTGATAGAGTACAAATTGGGACAAACCAACCAGGGAAAACAGGGGAGAGCAGGGGAACAGGTGGGGAAAGGAAACTTGGGCAGAGCCAACCAGAGGGGGGAAGCGAGAATACACACTAAATTTATAGCACATCACAGCAGTTGGTCTCTGCTATATGACCTTTGGCCAGTTCTTCCTCCATGATCTGAGTGAGCGCACTTAATTTTTGTTTGTTCAGTGGCCACTGTTCCACCCAGACTGGTGTGTCAATAAGCCAATTGAGTCTTAGGGTAGGGCGCTCTTCCTTGGCCGCACCTAAAAATCCTGAGGGGCAGATAGGTCTAATTTTGCCCCTCACTGGGACATGGCATCTCTCCCCCACAGGGTAAACTTGGAATTCAAAACTAATAGGTGCACAGACACCAATTGCCCATTCAGCCCCGTAATTTGTACTATGTTCTTAAATCTTCTTACTGATTGAAAACCCCCAACCCCCAGAACTGAGTTGCTCACGTTTTGCAGCTCCCACTGTGACAGCCATTTGTGTGGAGGAATGACTGTCCTGTCTGCTCCTGTGTCCATCATCCCTTCTAGTTGTATGGACTGCACCCTGCTCTTAAGGCCACACCACACGTGGGGCTTCTCCTCTCCCAACACTTCGGTGTAAAAACAGAAAGGTCCAGATCATCGCACATGTTGCGAGTTATAGGGATGGCTTGTGCGATAATCTGGCCCTCTGGCAGGAAGAGGGGGGGATTCATGAGACTGAAGCATTCTGGGTCGAGTGTTAGGACCACGGGAACAACTTCAATCTCAAGGGGAGAGTACTTGGTGCCCCCAACAACGAGATACTTGCAATCAAACGATGAGATGGGCCTGTGAGTCTCCACCTATTGGATGTGTGGGAGAAGTCCAGGTTCTGTGCCAATCTCATACCAGTCCTGGTCACGATAAAGATAGGTTGAGTTAGTCTAAGTCGGTAAGGGTCACGACAGTCAATTGTGGTTATTTGGCTATTATGTTTGTAATCAATTGGCCCCTCACGGTTTACCCTATTTTTGTCATTGCACAGGGTAGGCTCGCACTTAGCACTTAGTTTTTTTGAGCTTGGTGGTTTGAGGTTTCCTCCCCCTTTTCTCCCCCTTTGTCTCCCCCCCACTTCGGGGAGCTTTCCCCAAGAAAGGGCAGCGGTTAATAAAATGGTCTTCTTGCCCGCAATGGAAGCAACAGTGTCCTGGTGGTATTGGAGTTTTTGCAGGGAAAGTTGGTCCCCTTGGGGCTGCAAAGGCTGCTGCTATTGCTTTTTCTGGTGACAGGTTGGCTCGAATATTATTTTCAATGATGATCATGGCTTTCTGCGTGCACTCGTCGATGACTTGATCAAGAGTCGGTGGTGGTGATGCGGAAAGGGCTAAGATGACCCTTCGGCACGCTTCGTTCGCATTGGTGGTTACAATGTCTAGAGTCAGATGCTCTTGTAATTGGGGGTTTTCCATCTTTTTCTGCACAGCAGCTCTAACCCTGTCAACAAAATCTTCAAATGGTCCAGAAATCATTTTATCTGATTGCAATATAGGGAATAACAGGTTCCTTGGAAGGCATCCCAAGGGAATGCTCGTTCTGCCGCACCTCTCACCGTATCTAGAACTTCTTTTGGAATTCCCCCTGCCTGCTTTTGTGCCAGGCTCCAGTCACCTTGGCCAATGAGATGTTCTATTGTAATTGGGTTGTCTTCAGCATCTGTAGCATATTCTTCATTTCTCAGGATCTCTGGGAGGAGGTCCCCTGTCAACCTTCTCCAAGTCCTCTCCCGTAATTTGTATTCTGATCGGGGAGCAGGCAACTAAAAAGGAATTTAATGTCATCAGGGACTAAAGTTTTTGAAAAAGTTGCCTTTAAAAGGCTCCAGAAAAACTTGCTTTTGGGGCCAAATTCTCGTTTGGACTTGCAGAGATCCTGAATGCTGTCACATGAAAGAGGCTCCCATTTTGGATGTTGCCCATTTTTATTGTAAGTGACAGGAGCCAGGAACAAAGGTTCTCTATTATTTAATGTGTCCTGTTTCCCAGGCTCCCCCCCCCCCCCCCGGCCCCCACGTCACAGTAGGAACCGGAAGGTGGAGCATGGGAAACAGGAAGTGGGGGCGCAGAGCTTTGAGGCTGAGGGGCGGAACTTTGGTGGAGACAGTGTGGATGATGGGCGGAGCTGATGGCAACACCATGGGAAAAGGGGAGGGAGATGACATGGGAGGGGTTGGAGGAGGAGGAGCAACAGATGGAGTTGCGCAACAACACTTGGGAGGAGACAAATTGAGAACTGCAGGGGAAGAGGAGGGATGTAGGGAAGGAAAGGCGGGGTCTGGGGGAAGTGCAGGAAGGAAGGGATTCTGGGGAGGAGAAGCTTTTGCCACAAGCTATTTTGGGGTATCAGGGCAGCTGTCACAAGGTGGCAGCCATCTTGTGGCATTTCTCTGGGATGTATGAGGAATGGGTTTTGGGGAATAAAGCAACCTTGAACATTCTCAGGATTAGCTACGGGGATGAAGGGGTTGGGAAGAGGGTTAGGGACAGATATTCCCTGACAGTGTGGCCACTGCTGTCAGGGCAAGGGTACCGAGGGGACCTGGGGGAGCCAGGGAGACAGTGGCAACCTTGCACCTGCTGTGGACAGGTTGCTCCCCACTGTCCACCCAATGTAGGGGAAACAGGGGTAGGAGAAGAGGGTGGAGAAGGGGGTCAAGGAAGAACTGGGGACTGCGGTGTAGGACAATTTTATTTTCCTGCTCACTACTCGCATTACTATCCTTCACAACTTCAACAATTAAGATAAACAACCTCATAAAACCCTCCTTGACTGCAGGGTCCCTCCTTCTTGTGCCCTCAGTTAACAAACACCCTACAGTTCTCAAAAAATCCTTGTCTCCAACATCCATAACTGTCATCTGCGGGAACTTAAAAAACACCCAACGAACAAACTTCTTAACTAAACCTTTGGGAAACTTTTCACCCCCCTCCCTCAGGAGTCTCCCAACTTGGATATACACCTCTCTCTGCTGGGTACCCATGCTGCCCACCAAGCTTAATTCCACCCACTCACTGCTGGAAACGAGGGAAAAATAATTGAAAAGAGGTCCTGAAAGCTGATGGCAGCAAGCCCCTCGCACTGCACACGGTGTGTCCCCTCACCCCCAGGAGCGTGGCTGCCTGCAGGGAGCCCCCTAGCAAGGTCTGTCCCAAAGCCTCCAGGGGAACTCATCCAACCGTCGACCTAGGGAAAGAAACAGCAGTGAGGGTCCTCAGTCTTGAAGAGTCCTTCCAATCACTGAAGGAAGGATTGTGCCTTTGTCCCCCAGGAGCACCACCAGACAAAAGTTGGTGTGCTCACGCAGGGGCATTGGTGCTGCCAGGAACAGAGAAATCCGAAGGGCCAATGCCCACAGGAACAGTTCATTCCGGGGGGCTTCTTCCTGTGCAGCGACGTCCCTCTGAGGCGGCGTCGGACCCAGTGCCAGTAGTAGAGAACTGGCAGAAAAAGCCATATGGTGATGCACCAACTGTAGCTCACTCTGCAGTCACCGGAGTGGAGAGGCTCCGGCTGTCTGCTCCCTTTGGGCCTGGAGGGGGCCACAAGAGTGGCCACTCCCAGGCTCTCTTCTGAGAATACCTGGGTAGTGGTGCTGTCTGTGGCATGGATGACACAGACGGGAGTGTGCTGCAAAGTCCCAAGGCAAAGGAAGGAGAGAGTGGACACTTGTATAGGTGCCAAAGAAACTTTATTCCTGGACGGGACCAGGGACAAGTGTCAGGGGAAAGGGACCTGGGGAGGCACTTTTAAAGGGAGTGGGTGTGATGGGAGGAGACATAAAGCAACAAATATGCAAAGGCAAGAGGAGGAGTATGAAATAGAGTAGAACCAATGAGGATTACACAGGGGAGGGGAGAAGCCACAGAGGTAAATCATGTATCAGGCTAGGGACAATGAACACAGAAAATTCTCGAAATAAAGGGAGGTGGTTACAATGACAGGCAGAGGGAGTGGGCAGCACCATAAGGATTGACAGAAACTTAAAAGGGCATAAGGGGAGGGGCAGGGAATCAATCACTTTGAGAGGCAACTTAGTGGCGGGAAAAACAGGTGGTAAACAACTTGGGGAGAAACCATTCTGAGGGGATTACACGGGGGGAACAGAGGATTGAACCATTTCTTGAACCAAACAGAAAATTACTATTTTTTACAACAGAACCAACATTATTATTTTAATAAAAACACACAACACCACATCCTTTGAACAACAAAAGTTATTTAATGGATAAAACAAGAGATTAAACAAGGAAGGAAAATAAGACCTACTAGAGACATTCCAATAACTATTAATACTTTTTTCCACCATTCTTCTGTAAAAAGGTTGTTCCACCACCCTGCGGTGGTAAGAGGGTACCATTTTTGTATGGGAATATGGGTGATTTTTCTGATATTTTGTGGAATTTTTGTGACTGCCTCCCCATTGTTGTTAATGTGTAGTCAACAATTGGAAATATTGAATTTTCCACAGATTCTGCTGCGGGCCACACTGAGCCAGTTCTGACGGGGTGCCTGCACATCCAAACAGGTTTCCCCAGACACCGCGGCCAACTCCCTCAGCCAACCATCTGCCCATGCCCAGATGTACTAATATTTTGTTCTCACCAATGAGAGATGGGAGCACTCGCTGTGTGACAGTTCACCAAGCTTTATTACAGGTGAATCTGAGACATCATGAAGAGGGGTAGGAAGGTCAAGGTGATGGAAAGAGGAGGTGGGAAAGAAGCAGGGTAACAACTGCTGGTGAGGGAGTCAGGGACAGCAAACTAGGGGCTGATCACACAGCAACTGACAGGCAAGCCCAAGAGCTGTGGCAAAAAGCCCCTGAGTGGGGGCAGACACAATGTACATAAACTGGGGAAGGATAGGAGGGGACAGGATACAACTCAGCCAATGGGAAAGTAGGACAAGGGAGGAGTTGGGATGGGGTGGTATATAACAAACCAATGAGAAGCAGGAGGGGAATGACAAGAACTGGGCAGGCCAATAGCAAAGCTGAGGGTACAGAACTTTCCAGCAAGTAGGGATGACTGGCATATGCTCATTTGCTTGTGGAAGTGAGGGATCATGGGGAAGTGAACCAACTTCTCACTCTGAGTTACACACAGGAATCTTCCCGTGGCATCCCAGGAGTGCCGTCCTTAGCATCGCCTCCCACTTTCCGCTTTCTTCAGCTAGAAAATAATCAAGGGCTAGGCAGTGTTGACGGACAGCTGTTAGCATCTGGGTTTGTTGGAGATAGAGGAGGTCTACAGCTGATAGGGTGCTTTCATTTGAAATAATTTGAATCAGAGCTTGTAGTCTAATAATTCTGTTTAACATGTAAATAGGTGTTCTGTACTCCCAGCTCCCGACCTGAGCCTAAGATGCAGGACCTGGCCACTCCTCGCTGTTCCATTGCTGAGTTCCCCCAATGTCATATATTTTCTGTCTTTTTGATTCATCATAAAGGCATATTCCCAGGTGGTTTCCAGCTTCTTCGTGTAACAAAAAGAAGCTAGGGTGCAGCTACCATGCCAGTGTGAAGGCAATTTGGAGTACACTTTTTTCCCCGCAGATCCAATACAATTCTTGTGGGGCCTCACAGAAATGGGGTTGGGTAGCTGAGGGAGAAGTCCAGTATTTGGAGATGTGTGGAAATATGGACTATGATTGACTTTTTGAGTCTCAGCATTGATAGAGCAGTTCAGTGGGGTGTAGGAGGCAGCTCTTATCTTTTATTCTTTCTTTTGTCCAGAAGTGAGGCCGCGTGTGTCCAGTTGTCCTTTCAGGACTGCCCCAGCTAGCTTTGGCACGCAAGCTCCAGCAGGGGGGCGCCCTCTCTGTTTTGCACCTTGCAGGGAGAGTGCCTAAGGCACAGAGCCTTACAAGGATTTTGGGCCACAGAGGCAGAAGTAAGAAAGCAGACTCTGACCGTGGGTATAACTGGGTTTATTGCAGAGGAGTGAACCCAGGGAGACCAGACAGTCAGAAAACCCTGGGGAAAGGGTGACAACAACTTATAAAGGAAGGTGGGAACAGGGGCAGAACCCACCCTCCAACCAGTGGAGGGACAGGGAGGAGTGGATAAAGGGAGAAGGACATGGTTGGAGGACCAATGGGGAGTAACTTGGGAAGGGACCCTGGCCAATCACTTGACGCCCTGAGGAGAAGTTTCTAGATGGAATGGATGGGTCGCGAAGTGACAGACAGGGCACCCGGGGAGGGTTATAACAAGGGATACATTGGTAACTAGGGCAACTGGGGAGGAGACAGAAGAACTGACAGGGGTTGGGAAGGAGGAGACAACCTGGGTAGAACCATAACAATAAAACAGAGGGGGGAATGGAAACAATCCAAATTGCAGCATACAACTTATCATACTAAACTCATAAAACACTACACAACACAGAAGGTCTCTGGTCTTTTTGGGATCCACCATGTCTTATATGTCCATCAGTGTTGAGATACCTTTTACAAACTGTCTCTCCAACTTCTTCAATTAATTTCTTTCCTTTTCTCCAAGTACATTCTTTTCCAAGAACTGTGTCTTCCAATTGCCAATTCTCCTCATCTTTTTGCGTTTTGGAAGGGAGGTAATTTAGTTGAATTAATTCAAGTGGCCCAATACTGGCTCCTTGCCATAGCCAAGTTTCAGATTCTAAAGTACTTTCACAAACCCAACAATTTGTTAATTTTAAATTTTTGCCAATTTGTTCTGCCAAACCTATAAATCAATTTTTGTTGGATGTTAATGGGTTCTCTTCTTTCTGTTTTTCTTTTTCTGTTATTACAATTTCTTGTATTAAATCAACTTCATAATGTTTTCTTTTTACTAAAGCCTCTTTTTCAGATATTTAATTGAAATTAAAACACAACTGTTCTTCTTGGTTAGGACATTCTCCATTTATTTTCTGATCTGAATTTTCAATATTTTTGAAAATGCAGTATTTCTTCCCTGATTCTGAGCAAGTATTTAGTGTCATTAAATTATAACAAAAAGGATATACATAAGTGTGTGCTTGGAATGAGTGTTTAATTTGGTAAGAGTTTCTTTTCGTCTGATACACTGTGTGGTAACATTTCCTGTGCCTGATGTTAGCCTGGATAATGGGGAACCACAGGATCCAGAGGAGTAACATAAGGAGCAAGATACACTTACTTTTCCTTTTCATTATGTTGTGTAAGAATACTTAGGTGTTTCTGTATTCCCAGCTGGTTGCCGCTGGCATCCTTATACCTCTAGTCCTTCTTCTAGGTTCTGCTCCCTTTAATTGATCTTGTAGTGTACTCAGATGTTGGAAAGTATTTTTTTTTAAAGTATTTTAAATTTTTTTTTCTTTTAATAATTATGAATTTTGCCTTTATATATTACCCCTTAAATAATGGAGGGGTAATAATTAACTTGGATAATAACAGGGGTTAACTTGAAAAAAATTACAAAATGTCCTTGTGGGGATGTTTCAAGATGGGGAGTCTTCCTCTTCCTTTGGTGGTGACACAGGTCTTTTTAGACATTTTGCAGGAGTCCACCCTTTCTCAAGAGTCCTCACAGCTGTTTCAGTAGTGAGATGTACTTGAAATGGACCTTCCCAGGAGGGAGCAAGGGACTTCTCTTCCCAGGTTTTAATTAACACCCACTCTCCAGGGGCAATATTATGTAAACTGAAGTCCAGAGGGGGAGTTTGGGAAATGAGACCTCTTTCTCTCAGATTTTTTAGATTTTGTGCTATTAATTGCACATATTTTTGCACATTAAAATTTCCATACTCTCTTGTTGTTTTTTCATGTTGGGTGATTAAATAAGGTAATCCATATAACATTTCATAAGGGGAACAGCCTAAGTTGGCTCTGGGCTGTGTTCTGATTCACAAGAGGAGAGCAAGAAGACATTTTACCCAAGACCACCTTGTTTCTAGCATTAATTTAGTTAGGGTGTTTTAATAGTTTGGTTCTCATGTTCTGCTCTTCCAGAACTCTGTGGATCCCATGGTGTATGTAATTTCCAATCACTGCCTAACAGTTGTGCTACTTGTTGTAAAATTAGGGGGGTAAAATTAGTATCTCGGTCCAAATCAATTCTATTGATGATTCCGTATCATGGAATAATTTATTTGAGGATCACCTTGCTCACTGTCTGAGCAGTTGCATTAACAGTGGGAGCAGCTTCAACCCAGTGAGTAAGGTGATCTACAATTACTTTAAGACATTTCCATCTCTGAACTGGGGGCATTTCAGTAAAATCAATATGAATGCTAAGGAAAGGCCTGATTGCTAATTCAGTTCCTCCAAATGTGTTCTTTCTTATCATTTTTTTATTTACCTTTTGACAAATACATCCTTATTCATACTTTAGTAATTTGGTTAGCTAATTTGTAGATACTCTGGCATTCCAAGGTTCTAAGAAAATGGTCTACTAGAGCCTTGGAGTCCCAGTGGTTAGATTGATGGATGTTCCACATGATCTCTCAGGCTAATTCTTTATTTAATATTTGGCGGCCATCAGGGAGATACCGCTGGCCTTTAGGGTCTTCTTTCCCACCTATAGAGATGACTTTTTGTTTATCTTGGTCTTTAAATATAAGTATGGGAAAGATATTCTCTGTTTTCTCCTTATGTTGTAGAATTTTTATCTCTTCTCCCCAGAGAGCAGTCTCCTTAGCTGAAGTTAGCTGAAGTGAAGTTAGCTCAGATATTCCCCTTTGCTTCTTGTGTTGTACCTCTTTGATGTCCTTTTAATTCTTTTGTCTTTTTAATTCTTGAAAAATTCTTCAAGAATTTTTAAATGAGTTCTTTATGTAAAATATCTTTCCCTTTGAGGTAAGGAATCCTCACTCTACCCAGATCTTTCCAAAAGTGTGGACTACCCCATATGCATATCTGGAATCTGTATAAATGGTCCTGATAATTCCGGTTAGTCGATGAAGGGCTCTTTCCAGAGCATACAGTTCGCACAGCTGGGAAGACAAGGCAGCTGGCCGTTTCCCTTTTTCTAATACATGCATCTGGTGTTCATCAATTACCGAGTAACTAGAACATCGTTTTCCATCTATCACTCTAGATCATCCATCAATGAATAGGATTTCTCCCTCATCTAATGGACAATCCAGGAGGTCTTCCCAAATTTTGATTTGTAAGTCTATAACATTAATGCAATCATGTATAAGATTGTTAGCTTGTGGGGTTCCATACAAGAACTGTGCAGGGTTTGCGTTGGAAGCGGTAGCTAGGGTTAGTTGATTTGTGTGCATGAGAATACTCTGATATTGAATCATCCTTGAATCAGCCAGCCCTTCTGCTGCTTGTTGGTTAAGAATGGCCCTAACAGAGTGTGGTGTGTACACAACTAACTTACTCCCAAAAATGAGTTTCTGGCTTTTGGTCACTAGAATAGCAGCTGCAGCGATTGATTGGATGCATGTTGGCCATCTCCTGGATACTGGGTCTAATCATTTAGAGAGGAAAGCAAATAGCTTACGGACGCCATCCCACTCTTGGGCCAAGACTCCATAGGCAATTCCTTTCTCCACATTAACATACAGGTAAAATTACTTTTCTAGTGAAGGAATGGTTAAGACAGATGCCATGATTAACTTCTGTTTTAATTCTTCTAACTTCTGATTGGTTTTTTGTGTCCACTTAATGGGTTCAGATTCAACTATTTTTTTGTGTAGAAATTTGACACTTTGTGTGTATTCATGAACCCATAATCTGCAATATCCAATTAGACTTAATAATTGTCTGATTTCTCTTTTTTTGGGGGGTGGTGACAAATTTAAGAGTCCTTCAATCCTTTTGGCACTTAATTTTCTCATACCTAGTCTAATTAGATGTCCTAAATATTTTACTTCTTGTTGGATGAATTGTAATTTAGATTTTGATACCTTAATCTTTTCTTCACCAGAAAATTCAACAATTGAATGGTGCCTAATTTAACAATAGATTCCTGTTCTCCAGAGAGTAACAGGTCATCTACATACTGAATTACCTGTATTCCTTCAGGAGAAAAGGAATTTAAATGGTCCTTTAAAGCTTGGTCAAAGAGTGTCAGTGATTCTGTGTAACCTTGTGGTAGTCTTGTCCAGCATAGCTGCTGCCTCCTTCCAGTATCTGGGTCTTCCCACGTAAAGGCAAAGATGTTTCTAGAATAGCAATCCAGTGGACATGACCAAAATGCATCCTTGAGGTCAATAACAGTAAACGAAGAGTGTGTCAAAGGCATTTAGTTTAATAAAGTGTAGGGATTTTTTACTAGGAATACCTGGCTTGTACTCTTTTATTGATCTCTCTCAGATCCTGAACTAACCAGTAAGTGTTATCTGGCTTTCAAATAGCCAGAATGGGGTATTGTAGGGTGACAGGTCTCTAAAATACCATTCTGCAGGAGTTGAGTTTAGTCTTTTTGTTTTATTCCTTTGGCAGAGGGTATTGCGGTACCCTCACTGGTCGGCTGTCTGAAAGTAAGTTAATGGTGATTGGAGTAATGTCTAGTAATGGTGAATGGAGTAATGTCTGTTACCTGGCCTGGCCCATACCATAGAGTCAATAGACTGTCTGGTATGGATAAGGCAATTTGACTTTCATTTGTCCCTCCTGCGGCACCACTCCTATTTTAAGGGGAATTTGGAGGTCCTGGCCAAGCAAGTTGTTTCCTGTTTGAGGTAAAAAGAATAAATCTCCTCTCTGGGTTCGTCCAGAGAACCTGTAATAGAAATCTTTTAAATTATTGGTACAGAGAAAGATTCTTCTTTTGCTCTACAGATACTCAAAGTATCTTTACTAAGGAAGCATCCATCTGGATATTTAGTGACACAGGTCCTTTTGGACCCTGTATCAACTAAAAATTCCATTATTTGCTCCTGAGGAGCTACTTTTAATTTTATCAAGGGCTCTTTCAGGTGGTTATCATGGCCCAGGAGGTAGAGCCCCTGACTTCCCTAATCTTCTAATGATTGACCTCCAACCCAAAAGGTCCCTTGGTCTTTTAACTTCTTAAAGCAACGAGATTGCACATGTCCTTCTTTTCCACAATAAAAACAGAAGGGTTTCTTAGGTTGGAGTTTCTCTGATTCATTTTCAATTAGGCTTTCCTTTGAAGTTGTAGATGTTCGAACTGCAGCCGTGATTTTTGCTTTTGCTTTCATTTTCTCCTCATCTCTCCTGACATATACTTTTTACGCCTCTGCCAGGAGTTCATCCAACTCTTTCTCTGGCCATCTTTTCTAGTTTTTCTAATTTTCTTTTTATGTCAGGCCAAGAATGTAGCAAAAAATGTACTTTCAACATTGTTTTTCCCCCTTCACTTTCTAGGTCAATTTCTGAATAGAGTTGGATATTATTTCTCAATCATGTTATCCAAGCAGTTGGTGGTTCATCATTTTTCTTGCTCAAAATGCCTTTTTCATGTTGTTTACCTGAGGAACTGCCTCTTTTTTTTCCTTTACTATTAATGATCTATGATCTGTCATGCTCCTCCTTCCTTCCTCTGAATTTGGGTTCCAGTTTGGGTCTGTCAAAGGTAATTTATGTTCACCAACTGGTCTTTGATTATTTTCTCTATCCCAAATATTTCTTCCTGCAATCCGAATAATTCTCCTCTCCTCTGGAGAGAAAAGGGTTTATAAAAAAGAATTTAGTTCTTTCCATGTGTAAATATTTGGGCCAAGAAATTGATTGAATTTTTCAGATAGACCTACGGGGTCACTTAATAAGTTTTTAATTTCCTTTTTGAATCCTCTCCCTTCTGTGGAGTGAGGGGTACATTATCACAACCAATTCCACCTTGTTGTTCTCCCATTGGAACTTCTCTCAGGGGTAGTACCCTTGAATCCTGGGAGTCACATGAGCAGGTTGGACATTCATTTGTCACTGTCTGGTTTTTTCTAGTGTTGAAGGCAGGGCCTTCTTGGCTAGAAAGGACTTCATGGGTTACTAAATTTTTGTTGGAGGAAGATGACAGTTCATGAGTACCATTAAAGGTTTCTGATTCAATTTCATTTGAATCATTGGTTCTGGTTGGATGATTCAGTGAGGATTCTACATTGTTGGTTTCAGTTGTTATTGGGGTTTTATGGGTATGGACAGGAGGGAGGAAATCTAAGGGATCCCACTTTGGTTGATTAGGTTTCCTTTTTGTTTCCATATGGTCAGATACGATGGTAAGAATTGGTTTCGGTCTTTCTTCTTTTTTTCTCCAATATTTAATCCAAATTTCAGCATATTCTAACTCTTGTGAGTTTGCATCTGTTCTGTAATGAATATATAATTATACTATGGTTTGCATAGCCACTCTTCAGTGGATCCATGTTTGGGCCAATACTGGCCTCCCTTCTTAATTTTTTTTTTTGGCCATTTAAACATACAGAATTCAATCATTTCATATTGATCTTTTTCATTAGTTAAAGGATTTTCTTCCCATTGTTTTAATATAATTCCCAGAGGACTTTCTGGGAAAATATTATACTTGTTGATGTAATTCTTAGATTTGCTCTGTATTTGTCCCATCTCTGTTAATTAGGAAAGGGATAAGTAAGTACTTTGATAGAGGGTAGTAACAGGAAATTAAACCAACCAAAGTAAGTATACTTAAGGGGAATCTAAAAGCAAATTACAACTGTGGGAATCAGAGGATTGAAAGATACCTGCTGCCCCTGTGGGAAAATTCTAAAAGTGTGGGAACTACAACAAAATGGCTAATTATGTAAATAAAACAACAAATTCAATATGTGAGCCTCATGGGAATCAAAACAAACTAAATGTGATCTGCTTGTGGGAAACAAGATGGTGATGTCTACAGAGGTGTGGTAAAATTACTAACAAAATGGTGACTCTGTAAAGAAAATTCAGAATGGAGGAAAGGGCAGCCTGCCTTGAACAATATACACACTAATTACTTAAAACAAAAATAATAAAATTAGTATTATTGAAAATATTGCAAAATACCAGATTGATATTTTTGCATTGAAATAAATGAAACAAAATAATATAATAATCCAATAAATAACACTATCAGTAGCAATTGAAAGAATAAACAAACTTGCTAACACCAACCACAAAATTCTGATTAAAAATAAATCATACATATAATTGAACTATATGTACAAGAGTTCAAAATGGCATCCTTGCCTCCTTGTTAAGGGCTCTTGACACAAAACAATACACAGGCTCCTGATCCTGTATACTCAGGGCACGACATGAAAGAACTATGGGGCTCGTGAACACCCTCTCTAGTGGTCCCTCCTCCCCACTGGAGCCTCAACTGCCCTCAATCCCCTCCCTCATCTGCCCCATGGGATGGATCTCTCACAGTGTGCCCCACTCTATGAGCCTGTCACACACTCTCCACTCACTCGGAGGATGGCCTCTCCTCACACACACACACACACACACACACACACACACAAACACACCATTACAGACTCTGCTGGGAGTTCACCTCCTTAAAAATAAAAAATTTTGGCCCTTAAAAAGATTATCCGTACTGTGATGCCCTTAGAAAGGGTTCAGGCATTACCAGGATCTCTGCACTGGGTGGTCTTCTCTCCCCTGTAATAAATCCACGTTTTGGAATGGTAACACAGGGAAAAAAAAGTAGAGGAAAATAAAAAAAATCACTGGATTTGGGGCTAAAAAAAGTGGATCCCGGATGAGTCCCCAGAAGAGTTGTTAGGAATGAAGACAACTCTTGGGTTTTTTTTAAAAAAAGGTAAGTTATTATAAAAAGATTATTTAAAAAAATTTTGTAGTAAATTTTCAACAGAAAAATATTACACCGGGTACTCAGGGAATTAAAGACTCTAAAAGCTGAGTAGGCTATGTGTCCGAGAGCAGAGATTCCAGTGTAGGACTTCACCCTGCCTAGTCTGAGGGAAAAAGCCCTCCTTCAGTCTGTGTCCAGGTTTTTAACTCCTTTGGCCCCTCCCATGGTTGCTTACAGTCCAGCCTCCAAGGCTTAGTAGGATTGGTAGGAGAGCTCATGAGGTCATGTTCTCTGGCCAACAGCTGGCTCACTGCTAGGGAACAGGCTTCTGGATTGATGTCATTTGCTTCAAAGGCAGGAAAGTTCCTCATTAAAATTCCTGCTGCCATGGAGCTCAGTTGCACACCAATGGTCAGTGGCCAAAAATAACTCTTAGACTGTAGTTTGTGAAGATTTGCTGTCTCTGCTTCTGGGAGAAGGTATACTTAAAGAAGGTATTAAAAATATAACTAGAACTTGTGGAAAAGGTACACTTAAAAGGGTATTAAACATATAACTAGAACTTGTGGATACTAACTAGGTTAATGCAAAGGTAACAGGGTTAAACATGGTAATTATTACCTTTATTAATAACTATAATAACTTTTTCTAATTTAATTTTTAATTAATCAAATATGTAAAAGTTAATCTCACAGTTTTATGAATAACACCTGACTAGTGATTTTCAGCTCAGCTTCTTTCCCAGGTGACGCGAAGGGAAGAGTCTGGATGGAGCTCTGTATGACATTCCACAGAGTGACAGCCTTTATTAAGAGCAGGGCCCTCTGCAAAAGGAGCCAGGAACAGAAGCTCTCCGAACAGGGGAAAAAAAAAAAAAAAACAAAAAAACAAAAAAAAAACAAAAAAACAAAAAAAAAAAAAACAAAAAAAAAAAACCAAAAAAAACCAAAACCAAAAACAAAACCAAAAAAAAACCAACAGGGGTTTATATAGGAAAGGTAAGGGGCGGGGTCAAACTGGCAACAAATGCGATACAGGCTCAAGGGTGGAGCATGAGGGGAAAGAGACAATGGGTAACAATGAATCAACATAAAACTCCAAAGGCCTCTGAGGGTGAAATTTGCTCGCCCTAAAAGTTTGTGGCTCAAGGGCTAGCCCTCCAGGGGAGTGCAGCGAGCACTTTGTTGGCTCGCTCTTCGGCCCCTACAACTCCCCATTCTTTATTTAATATGAAAACTTCCCCCAGGGACCTTGCAAGTAACTTCTTAAAACAACTGAACATGCACAGAAAAATAAGAACAACTAGGAGAACCCAGAAAACATTTTTTAGAAGAAGGCAACCCATCCCTTGAGTCCCCAACTTCCAAAAAGATCTTTGAACTACTGGGGTTCTTTATCAGTCTTGAGCTCCTGGACCATGTTTTGAGGTTTTTGAATGCGGGCATGGATGCCTTCGCTGTGGCTAGACTGATTGAAGCAGCACAGCCCCTCAAACTCTTCATAGCCATGTCCATGGGCAAGGAGTAGGAAGTCTATTGCAGCCTGGTTCTGAAGCATGGCATGTCGGATGGACTCTCCATCAGTCAGGAGGCTGCTGAACACAGCGGACATTAAGTTGGCTTGCTTACCTAGCCAGCAGTCCAGGTGAGAAAGCTCACCAAGGGCTTCAGCAGCGGCAACCCAAGGTAGAAAAAGGGACCACACTACCCTCTTAGCATACAACCAATCAACAACTTCGCTATCTCAATTTTCATCTAATTGAGTAAACTCTATTTTTTGGTGGGCCGAATCATTATTTTTTGTGGTAATCATTTAATTGTTGTTGAGTTTGGAGTGAGCATGGTAAGCTGGCCAAGTGTTCAATCAAGGACTTCCTCGCAGATGGGAGGGAATTCCTGCCCACACTCTATCCCCACAGATCAGAACACACCCTGGAGCAACTCTCTGGGATGGCAAGAGGAGATGAATAGCGTGCTGCTGGTGTAATTGCACCGCTTAAATTGATTGTAAATTTTGTCGTTAGGTGACACATCTTTCATGATGGATTTTTTTGGTACTCAGCGGCAAGCCATGGTTTACCTGATGGACGGTAATAGAATTTGATACAATAGGTGGCCTTGGAGGACCCCAAAAGCTCCAATTCTTGGAGTTCCTCTGGTGCATGGGGCAAAATCCTTGTCCATTCATCCCTAGTGTCTACTGGGTTGGGCTCTTCCCCTGTAAAGGGATATTCGTTGGGCTTCAGAGGAATCCTTACCAGGCACTCCCCATGGACAGGCATACATTGTTCTGTTGAAGAGTCTTTGCGACAGTGATCCACACATTCTTCTTGGGCTGTGCTACTAGCCAGGCCTCCACTGCTGATGTTCCGAAGGGCATGCAGAGGATAAGGAACTTCAGGGGGACTTAGTCTGCCATCCTAGCAAGTAGTCAGTCCATCTGTGGGAGGGTTTCCAACAAAAGAAGATTAGTTTTTGGAGGGGGGGTTATCTTCCCCATCCTTTCCCTCCTTTTTTTTCTAAAACTGTGGAAGGACGGAGAACGGGTATTAGCAAAAAAAAGGGCTAACAGTTATGAGGTAGTAGTTTGCCAGTGGGACCATTTTACTCGGTGGGGACACATGGTCAATCACTGGTCTGCTGTAGCATTAAGGTGCATTTGCATAAGGGTGCATTTGGGGCCGCAGTTTGGTGAAACATGCCTGGGAAAGGAGTTTTTGCTCATCACCAAGAGCCAAAGCGATGAGGAAGTATGAAAAGGATATTACATGGTGGGGAATATGTGAGGGGGAGGAGGAAGAGGAATAAGAGGAAGAAGAGGATAGGGAGGGAAGGTGTTACAGCATTCAGCTTTGGAGATCAATAAGGGGAGGGAAGTTTCAGGAGCTTTGCTTGTTGCTGTGGATTGAGAAGCAGCAGTGTCACAGTGTTCAGTCCGGTGTAGGACTTGGTCTAGTTGGAGATCTGGTGACAGGTCAATCAGATGTCCGCAGCAGCCTTCTCCAGGGGCTTCTTGGTCTCCAGGCTGAAGGTGTTTGCTGGTCTTGAGGACCTGTGTGGGTCTTGGTAGAGTATGAGTGATCTGGCACAGGTGCAGTGTTTGCAGAGCCCAGGCATGGTTTTACATTTTTTCCTGGGAGCCATTTGGGACCAGATGGTGTGGACACACAAGCATACCCCCTCCCCCAGCTAATCAACAGGAAAGGCCCTAATGTTTGTTGGGACTCAGGGTCCTTGATCAGCACTGGTGGCTTCTTGGTGAGCTTAGCTTGAGTCAACTTGGAGAAGTGCTGTATTACACAGGGGTCAGGCTCTGAGGATGAACAATTTGGAAAACTGATGACATAAAGAGCTTTGCAGAGCCTCTCAATGGGAGGAATGGTCTCTGTTCCTCCCCACTGCTGATCAAGGATCCTTTTAAGGGTTTGGTGGGTCCTGTCCACAACTGACTACCCTGTGGGAGAGTGCAGTATGCCCATGGTGTGTTTCACTCCCCACTGGTTGAAGAAGTCCCTTAATTTGTGAGAGGTTCAAGCAGACCCATTATCTGAGATAATTTGTTGTGGGACTCTCAGGGTGGCAAACACAAGGAGAAAATGCCGGATGGTGTGCTTGGCATTCTCTTCTGCATGGGCTGAGGCAAACACTGCACCAGAAAAAGTGTTTATAGACACATAGACATATTTTGTCCTTCCAAAAGAAGGAATGTGGGAATCATCTGTCTGCCATATTTGGCAGCTGCTGAGTCCTCAGGGGTTAACCCCAGAGCTCATTCATGGAATCTGATAGATTTGACAATTGGGACAAGTGGCAACAATTGTACCTGGGTAGCTTGAACATCTTTATTAAGGCTGGGATGTTTTGATGGTAAAAGGAATGGGACAACTTGGCCTGGGTGAAGATGTTAGGGACATTGGCTATTCCAGCAGGCATGGCTAGTGCGTCTGCCCTCCTGTTCCCCTCTGAGATGACACCTGGGAGGTCGGTGTGTGACCTCATATGCATGATGTAATATGGTTGCTTTCTGTGGGAGATGAGAAATAATAATTTGGAAAGCAATTTGAATAAAATTGGGTTGGAGACCTCTTTTAGATAAGAATGTTCAGCCCTTGTAGCTACTCTGGCGACATAAGCCAAATTGGTCACCAAATGGAAAGGGTCTTGGAATCTTTCAAAAGCTCTGACAATGGCTAGTAGTTCTGCAATCTGTGGTGATCCTTCGACCACTTGGGCATCAGATAACCACTCATGTGTCCTGGGATCCCTCCAGGTCATCACTGACTTGTGGGATTTCCCCAAGCTGTTGGTAAAAACAGTCAGGGCTTTGAGTGGTGTTTTGCTCAGCAATGATTTGGGGACCAGGTTAAATGCTGATTTAAACAGTCTGTGGCCAGGTGGATGGATGAAAATTTGTCCTGTGTAGCTATGTAGGGTGAACTGGAGGCTCTTGTTGTTTTGGAGCAAAGGCTCCAAATCCCCAGTTTTCAAAGTTTTCAATGGAAGGAAAATGCATGTGAATTCACACCCTGCAAGAATGCGGAGGCAGGCTCTAGTCCTTTTGATGAGTTCAGCCATGATTTCCGGCGGAGTTGTGGTGGTCTTAATAAGCTGATGGTGTGTGAAGATCCACTCGATGGTAAGGAGTGGGTCTCTTAATGTCTTGTCCCATTGAAAAATCAGTGCGTAAAGCACAGGGCCTTACCCAGGACAGCCAGTTGGAAGGGCAGGCTGGGCTTGTAATGAAGCCTGCCACAAAGACAGGGCCTCCTGAACCTTGAGGATGGACTCCCAGGCCTCCGGTGTGAGAGTGCAGGGTGAATCCAGGTCCTCACTGCCACGGAGCAGATTGAAGAGTGGTGCAAGGACCTCTGTCGTGATCCCAAGCAGGGGACATACCCAGTTGATGGACCTGCAGAGCCTGCAGGGTCTTCGGGTCGTCCCAGATGGTCAGCTGCTGGGGTAAGACAGTCCACTCATGAATCCGGAGTCCCATGTAGGTCCAGGGGCTGGTGTGCTGGATCTTGTCTTCGCGGATCTCGAACCCAGCATCCTCAATTGCCTGTATTGTATTTTGTAATGTCTGTTTAAGAGAGTCATTGTCTGGTGCACAAACTAGAATGTTGACCATGTAATGTAAAATAATAGAGTCTGGGAACAGGGGACAGGATGTGGGCAATGTACCACTGGCAGATTTTGGGAGAATTTTTCATCCCTTGTGGGAGTACAAGCCAGTGGTACCTTTTTAGATGGGCCTGTCTGCTTGCGGAGGGGACAGAGAACACGAATCTTGGGGTGTCCCGGGGATGGACAGGGATGTTAAAGAAGCAGTCTTTAATACCTATGATGTCTAATTTCCAGTCCTGAGGGGGCATGGAGGGTGAGGGCATGCCTGGCTGGAGGGGACCCATGTCTTCCATCACATCATTATTAATTTTGCTAAGATCATGAACGAACCTCTACCTGTCTTTGTCTGGTTTTCGTAAAACAAAGACAGGGGAGTTTTAGGGGCTGTTGGTGTCTGTAATGTGGCCTTTGGCAAGCTGTTCCTCCATGAGTGCCTCTAGTGCATGCAATTTGGTTTCAGATAGGGGCTACTGATTAACCCACACTGGATGATGTTTTGAGGTGAGCTGGGGGATGGTAGGTTTGGCGCACTCTTCAGTGGCCCCCACTAGAAATGCTGACTGGGGATTCGCAGAGAGACCCCCCTTGTGATAGGATATCCCTCCTCCAAAGGGTGCTTTGTGCCCTCACTACAAATGGCCTGATGGTCGCCATCTTTCCCTCAGGTTCTTCTACAATTACATTTCTTTTACTGCACATGGAAACTGCAAGTCATCCAATCCCCAAGATCATCCCCGCCACGGGTTGTAGTTCCCAACTGGCTGGCCTCTCAGAGCGAGCAATGATGGTAATGTTTGCCCCTGTATCCAGCTTGCCTGGGCAATGGATTTTTTTCCCCTTTACGGAACAGGCCACACTCTATAACTGGTTTGCTGGGGCCCACAGCTTGAGCCCACATGGTGGTAGGGTTGAGGGGAACCTGTTCTGGGCAGTTGGGTGGTAGAAGAAAAGCCTGTGTGGAGTTCCTTTGGGAAGATAGAATGGTGAGTCTGTGCAGGAAATCTGTACAAATATTTCCTCTCCTGGGTTAACAGTCTGTACTTTTGGAACGACATAAATTTGTTTCAGACCATGAAAGGTGTCCCTGAGAATTAAAATGTTCAAAGGACCCCCCAGTGGCCCAAGCTTTCCTGTGGGAATTTTCTTGATCACAGTCATTATCAAAGTGAATGGGAAGTCTGGTTATCAGCTGGTGCCAGGTTCCCAGCTGAATCGCTCTGTGTGTTGAGTCTTCTGAATGGGCTCGGGGATGTCTGATGGAGTTCCTTGCGATGCACCTCCTTGCTTCTGGTGACTGCCAGTAGGTCTCACAGGTGGGATGGTAGACCTCACTGGTGGGATGGAACAGGGCGGCATTTGATTTGATGTCGGAGCTACGCTCTGCTTGAAGTTTCCCAGACGTTGCTGGTACAACCTCTGTCTCAGGGGCCATCAGTGGTTGGTGGGATGGTGATTCTGGAAAAAAGGTCCCTTGGGACAGCCTTTAAAAAAATATCTGAGTTCACTGCAATTAAAACAGCGATTAGTGTCTTTATGTGCTGCCACTGTGTATGCACTGGACATTCCTTCTGCAACCCCTCTTGCAACTGCGAAAGCAACAGTATTTTCAGTGGAAGCGTGTTTGGTGAAGGCTTCAACCATTTGATCGATGGTTGGTTCAGGGTATGGTTGGTTCAGGGTCAAGAGTGGGGGCTCTCAGAATTCCTTTACACTTGACATTGGCATTTGCCATGGCTGTTTTTACCAAGAGTTTCTTTTTGAGCCTCTGAGATCTCTACCTGTCTTTCAATTGCTAATTTTAGCTTATCCATGTATTTAATAAATGACTCACTTGACCCTTGTTTGATGTTAGAAAAACACTGAGTTGGCACCTTATTGTCTGGGGTAACAAGCAGGGATATTATTGCAGCTTTGGCTATGTTTTTAAGTTGGCTCGTCTAGGTCTCATGCCTGGTCTCAAGGCTTAGGGAAGTTACCTCCTCCCACCATTTGTTCAAGAGTCAGGTTTGGTTTGTTAGCATCTTTGGCAAATGTGTCTGCCAATTGTTGAGCTGTTTTTTCTATTGCCTTTTCCACAGCATATATTCAGCTGGGGAGAGGAGGCAGTTCATAATGTTTTTGATGTTATGGGGTATCATGATGTGGGCAGTGAAGGTGGCTTCAAATAGATTTTAAAGGAAATGTGAGCCTCCACCATGCTTTTTGGCTGCTTGCACAGCTCCTGTAATTCCCGGTAATGTTTGCCCCAGCCCGGTCACATCTACACACCACGGGGAAGGATAAGATCTTTTTTGACAGGGCTGAGTCTCCTGCCTGGGTGGCCTCCCTTTGGATCTTGGCCCAACGATCCTCACACTCTGAATGTGAGTCTGAATGTGAGTCTGAGTAATTGCTGCCCTCATCCTCTGGTGAGGGGGATGGAGGACGCTTGATGACAGTGTGGGGCCACTTCGGGCGACCAGAGCCTGCCTGTTGGTGGGAGGCAGTGAAAGCCAATATGGCTTCCTTCCGGTTGCCATCATCCTGACTTCTGGTCCCAGTGTTATGGGAATGAGAAGTGGAGGGGCCATCAGGGAAGGGGATCAGGTTGGAAGGGGTGTGGATGGGGTCTGCAAGGAGGAGGAGTTTTCTGGTAGAAGGGGAGGGTCCCGACACGGTTACACCATCGATGTGGGAAGGGGGGAGGAGCAGGACACAGTGGGAAGCATGGGAAAAGAAGGGGTAGGGGTGGGAAAGTGTCCATTTTGAGGTGCAAGGGTGGGAAAACCTGGATGTGGGGAGACAAAATGGCAGGGCTGGCCATTTTGTTGCTAGTGCCATTTTGTGGGGAAACCTTAACTGTTGGTGATGGAGTCTGGTTGGTAGGCAGAGGAAAGGCCCAGAGTGGCATGGCCAGTGCCGTCCTGGAAAGAGGAGAGAAGCGATCGGAGGGTGTCAGGGAGATGGCAGCAACCTTCTGCCTGTTGGCAACAACCACCCACTGACTGCCCCTCAGACGGGGAAGGGGGTTTGGGAATGTGGGGAAAGGTTGAAGGGGATGGGGTTTTCAACTGGGGACCCGAAACTTTTCCTGAAACACTCCCCAAAGCATTCCCCAGCTTATCAACAGATTGGATAATAATATGAAACAAAGGAAAAAATTTTGCAACCGAAAGATCCCCATTGGCTTTGACTGTGTATAACTCTTTGCCCACTTCATCCCAGAATAAACCCAAATGAACAGAAACTTTAGGAAAATATTTTAAAACCCAATGAATAAATATTTTCAAATTTGAAATATGTTGAAAACTTAAAATCTCCCGCAACAAGAGCACCTACAACTTAGAGGTAAAAGTCTGTCCTGGATTGTCAAGCAAATTGTATTCTATTTGCCATCTGTATGGCACTTGTCTTCTGTTAAGTGGACAGTTTTCCTCATCTCTTCCACAACCTCCCTCCAGGGAGGCATCTGCTGATAATAGGCTTTTGAATGTCACTGCATGACTGATAAGAACTATAGCATCCCATTATGAGATGCTCTGCCCAGAGGGAAGAGCCAAGCATTCTACCCTGATACAATCTTGAGATTCTGGAACACCAGCACAGCTTTCTCCACTGGATTTCCCAGAGGAACAGCTGCCTCTTGCACTGGATCTTCAGAGGAAGACTACACCTTTATACAGGATACAGAACCACCTGATACTCCAGCAGGACTGCAGCCACAATTCCAATTGGACTGTTACCAACACCCTGATCAACAGGTTGTGTTCTGCCTCTGTCAGTGTTGTTTAGTTTTCTGTATTGTCTATTTTATTTTTTTATTTTCTTCCCTAGTAAAGAACTGTTAGTTCCTGCTCCCATATTTTTTGCCTGAGAGCCCCTTAATTTAAAATTTATAGCAATTAGGGGGAGGGGGGTGTTACATTTTCCATTTCAGGGGAGGCTCCTGCCTTCCTTAGCAGACACCTGTCTTTCCAAACCAAGACAACAAGTCTGTGTGACTACTTACTTTACCTAAGGAATATTTGGCTGTTTCTGGTGGGTACTCCCCAACATGCTAAGCAGTCCCATTCATGTTAGTCACATGGTCTTAACTGATGTACAAGAAAGTGCAGACATTTTAATTTTCACTTAGCAATTTTTCCATGAATGGTAATTTTTACTTTTCAATTTTTGTGGAAGTTTTGAAGCTTAATTTTTGGGGAAGTTTTCAATTTTGAAGTTAATACTGTATGTGGTAGGAAAAAAACTGAAATTAAAACGGTGGTTCCTCAAATATAACTTTATCTCAGAATAAAAATGTGTTGTTCAGTGTGGGTTTTTTCCTGCTCTGGTGATTAATGAAAAAAAAGAAGAACCCAAAGATACATTTGCAACACAAGTAATTATAAAGTATGCTTGTTCTTATCCAGCTATGAATATTATCACAGTAATATTTTTTTAAATGGCTTCATGCATGAAAAGAATTGTTCTGTATTTAAAAAAGCACATCACTTGATAGCATGAATTTAATTAATTTCTCCTATGGTGGAAGTAAGGATTTGACAGTCCCAGTCTTTCAGCTATGAAATATTCAGTAAATTTAAACTACTCTAAATATCAAAAATGCATAAAATATGCTGGAAGTAAGAAAATACAGTCCTAGTTGTACAAAGACCAATAGATGTAAGTTCGTTCTAACTGACTGTACATGTCCTGTTACTCAAAGGCAGGTAACTGGAACAGCCCAAAATTAATGTAACTTAAAGAAAAAAAAGTCAGTCCTGACTCTAGAAATTATCTCATTCAGACTTTATTGTGTTAACTTGTGACCATAACAGAAGTCATAGATACAAGGGGGGGAAAAAAAATTAACAGAATTTCTGTGAGCAATAGATCTTTACACAGATTCCCAGACAAGTGGGGAAAATTAGCTTGACTCAGATAGACCTTTTATTAGGAATAAAATGGCTGGCATGAAGGTTCATTGTGTTTTGCATCTGCCGCCTAATAAAATTTTGTATCCCTCAGGTTTTTCATATGACCAAGATTCATCACTTCTCATCATTTTCAATACTGAATCCCTGGACACCCAAGCAAGAACTCACAGTGTGACCTGAGTTCAACTGATAAATTCCCTGAGGAATGAGGAGGGTGTTTTGTTTTAGACAATCAATTTAAAACTCGCTTATACTTTAAACAGCACAGGGGGGAGGTTTCAGGTTTAGCTGGTTTTATTACAGAAGCCATCCTGAGCATTCTGAGCAATATTCTGACTGTTATAGTCAGGGGAAAAAAATCAGGTCAATGGGAAATTGAATAATATAATAGAATATCCAGTGAAGTCTTACGGGATAGAAGCTCAATAATGATAACTTCAGTCCTTTTGCACATTTTTTCCACATTTGCCTACATAAAATAAAATAAAATAAAATAATAAAAATAATGAATGCTCAACCAAATCCAAACCTTTAGACTTAATTAATACTACTGCACTTTCCAGAATGGACTTCAAAGTGCTACATGAGCAAACCATACTATTTTTAAAATGAACCCCAGTGAAGAAGACAAATGCTAATACTACCTATGCTTTCTTGTGCTTCATTGTACATTTTCAACATTCAGAACATATCCTATGAACTTGGCAGTAATTAGTTGAGGAAAGAATTAGCATAATTTTCATTCTTTTTCTTTACAGATAAAAGAGAATTCTCAGTAATGCCTTACATTCACTAAATGGGAGATTTTGCTATGTAAAAAATAAGGAAGAACTCTCTCTCAGAAAACAGTAATTTTAAACTTGCTTCAAGGAAAAAAAAAACAGTATGAAGTGAGGAGACCAGTCAAAAATATTTCCTATAAGATTGTTCATGAAGTAACCAATTTTAACCCAAGAATATGCTAGAGCATGGTGAGTGACTGAATTTTGTGCTCTGATGCTACACTGAAAAATAAAGCAGCACAGACTGGGAAGGAAGAAAGAACAACAAAATAGTATAAATAAAACTGTTTCGGAGAACCATAAACTGAAATTGTTCCTCCTTTCTAGAAATTTCATAAAATGTAAGGTTAAGACCTTTTATCAGAAGCATCTAAAATCTATCAAGGAGCATCTAACATCTATCAAGAGCATCTGCTTCAGGTATGTTTCAGTATTGAGAGTATAGGGCTAGGCTTTCAAATTGCAAGACAAGATAAAAGTTATTTTGAAACGTCTTATTGCTCTGTAGTTGACTCACTTAAGGCTGTGTTTAATTTGGTCTCTGTGAAGCCACATTAACTGTCTCTGAAAACCTCCCTGCCTTCCATATGCTTTGACATGACTTCAGGAGCATCTATTCCATAGCCTATCAGGCATTGAGGTGAAGCTGCCTACTTGATAGTTCCTAGGGTCCTCCTTATTAGTCTTTTTAAAAATGGGTGCCTTGTTTCCATTTTTCTAGTCACCAAGAACTTCACCTGACTGCCATGACTTTTCAAATACGGTGGTGAGTGGTTTGGCAACTGCATCAGCCAATTCCTTCAGGACTACAGGATGCATCTCACCATACACCTATGCCTATTCAGAGTCCTCAGGTGGTCATGAATCTGGTGGTTTTTTATTATGGGAAGGACTTGATGTTCAGGGATGTGTGAAGACTGAAAACTGAAGCAAAAACCAGCATGACCACTGCATCCTAGGCTGACAAGAACCTTGACTTCTCTAGTTAGTTTATGCGGTTTGGGAAGCAACAGATCCAGTAAGGGCTTGCATCTAAATGGGCTCCCACCTGCCTTATGAATCTGTCTTCAATGAACTCCAAGGGTTTTTGGGGCTGCTTACATTTTGCTGTTCTATTTTGTTTGCAGAGTAGCGCCCAGACTGGGTACATCCTGTGTGCATGATGCTTCCTGTAGTTGAACTTCACTGACAGACTACCCTTCATTGGGGTAAACACAAGCCACGAGGTTTCAATTATTGGCTAGGCCTTTAATTTTCATCCATAAACTCTCAATCTGCTCCACACTGTTTTCCAAAGACAGCTTAGTGGAAACAATCACTGTCTTTTACACATGGGACAACTCTTTCCCCTGCCCCTTCTTTGAGCGCCTTTGTTTTGATCTGCTTATAAACCATGAGTTGCAGTGTTCCAGTTGTGTGTTTCATCCCACAAAGTTCAACTAATGGTAGCCAGGTAATGTCTTTCTAATTTCACAGAGGTTTTCCACTGTGCCAAAATCTTTCTCCTTGGATGAAAGTTATTCATTATAGCCTAACTGTAATATATTGAAATATTACAGTTGGTATATGGCACCCCTCCAGCCTCCAAGGCATAGTGTCCCCTCACTGGGCATGCACTCAACATTTTTTGACTGTATCTTTAAAAACAAAGTGAAAGAATTTTACACCAATTGGTAGCAGAGGTAGCTATGACTAGAGTCACTCAGTCTCTACCTAAACATAAAGAAGTTAAAAAACAAGTCAAGAATGGGAAAAAAATTAGGGAAGACTCCATTTTAACAGATGGGATCAGTCAACAGGCTGAACCTATCTTCTCCCCCGTAAGGGATGCCTGTTGGGTAAGAACCATACCCATGCATGGTGAATATTTTACTGGGTGTCATGGTTTGGCGCTGGCGCAATGCCAGTACCCCCATGAAAACATATTCTCCCTGGTATCGGCTGTGAGATGCGATCAGAAACAGAGCAAAGCAGGCCTCCACTTGTGAGCAAAGAGGGTAAAAAAAATTTTTTTACCTTACAATTATAATAAAATGAACACACAGAGCAAAATGGAAACCTCTCAAACATTTTCTCCTCCCCCCACTCAATTTCCCACAGAATAACACAAAACCTTAGATCTTTATCCAGTCCATCACCCTTCAAATAATCAACTCTTAGTCCATCTCCACCCTTCCGACAATCACCTCTCATTTCATCAAGGAGAGAGGAGTCCCTCTTGCGCCACAGGTTTCCCCTGGAAACACAGCTGAGTCCAGTTATGTTTCCCCGTCACTCAGCACCACCTTCGTGACTTCTTCCTTCCATGTTCAGTGCTCTCACCACTGCACATAGACCAGAGCTGCTTTTAGGGTTTCCTTTTTCAAGGATGCTTTGCCCAGTTCCAGGAGAAAACGACAGTCTCTCACCTTTTCGGGACACTAGTCCCCCCAATATTTCACCCCCTGGGGCCGAGGGGTCTCGAGAGCACCATCACCTCATCGCCCGTCGTCTCCGCTCACATCACTCCTTTGGCACCAAGCCATCGCCTCCCCCTAAAATGCAGTCTCTGTATTACAGGAAAGGTTCTGTCCATGGCCATACAAGAAAAGTCCAGCCAAAAACCACTCCCTCATCTCCTCCCATCTAGAATTCTTCTCAACTTCTCTCGGTCCTTCTTCACTTGCACAGCTTACACCACACTTGCGCATTTCCTCTTACTTTATCCCTGTCTCTCTTCTCCTTCAGCTCCCAGAGGATCAGCATTTCCAAGTTTCCATCATCCCACAGAAGGGTTAAAATCACAGTCTCTACTCGTCCCGAACTCCCACGCTGGCTCTGCCGGGCACTCTTCTCACTGCCCCCCCCTTCTCCTTCTCGGCCAGGCCAGTGCTATCAAATTTCAAGGTAGCACTGGCACGTCTCTCTCTCTCTCTCTCTCCCTCCTGGGAAAGGGGGGCTGCCCGATGCCTCACAGAGTTCTTCCACCCTTCCATAATCTGTGGGGAACTCACTCTTGTCCTGCCGGGGCCGGGGGCCTTCACCTCCCCTCTCTGCCCAAGGCTCCGGCCTACCTCCCTCTGGCCCCGTGGCTTCCCATCCCCCGCCCAGCCCGCAGCTGGGCAGGGCAGGTCTGACCTCTCCATCCACCGGAACCAAGAGAGAGTTCTCCTGGGAGTTCCTTGCTTTTAACCCCTGTGTTCTCAGAGGCGTATCCATATCCTCAATGGCCAAACCAGGTGCCAATATTCACATCTGAGCACCTATTGGTTTGACCACCACCACCTCCTAAAAACTCACTTCCTCTCAAACCACGACACTGGGATTTTGAGCTTGTCTGTGTATTGCTTTGAATATGTTTTTGCAGTCAGATACTATCAACAGCAATCATCAAACATTAACTTGTCACAGTTTTATATTAATAAAGGGTGTAATTCTGGAAACACATGGTGTGAGTCCTCCAAGGCTACTAGGCAGGGGGGTTACATACTCACATGAAGAGGAAGATGCCCTGAGGGGTCATAAACTGGGAAGACCTGCTTGTGCTGTTGTATTTCCCTAAGTCAGTCAAAACACTCCCCAGGTCCAGCAGGATTGCTCATTGAAGAGCAATCCTTAACTGGAGGCTGACAGACTGGTCAGGCACCAGGGTTTTGGCTTTCCTGAGGTCCTGACAGAAAATTAAATACTAAGGGCCAAGGAAATCTCCCAGCTCTGAGGGTCTAGGAAATTTCTCCTTTTCATGTGAGAAGGGCCTTACTTTGTCTGGATGTTCTTTTAAAATTTGCTAGGTACCTTATTCCTCGTGTTCTAAAGCTCGCAAGTATTAAACCTCCTAAGAATTTTGTTGTTTCTCTCAAGCCCTACCCAGACAAAATCAAACTACCTTCCCCTAAACCCTCTGAGTAGGCCAGGGCATTGTACCTTGTACATGCACTATGACTTGAGCAGTTGCCCTGTCCACAGCAAATAAACCAGCTTTCCCTGCAGGAGCCACTCCATTCCTAGTTTTGACAGAAGTGCTCCAGCTGGCCTATATATAGAGTATCAGCTCTGTTGCAGACAGGAATGTGGGGTAGGCAGCAAGAGGGATTGCCCACCCTCTTTTCATCCACCAATTGTGCATGAACAACTCCTTTTAGTTTTTCTCATTTTCTCAAAAAAATTAATCCTTATATTTTACTGGTAGTTAATGTTACTTAGAGATATTACTTTGGATCAAATTTTCTTCTTGCTGGAAAGGGATACTCTGAAATTTGCTCTGTAGCAAAATAAAATAAATATTTAAATAATTAAATTTCATACAGAAATGTGTTCCAGAAAATTTAAATGGGAAAATTTTGGGAGAAGACATTCTAGAAAGATCTCAATCAGAGTACTAGAAAGACAATGAAAAATGCTAAATCACCATCTCAATAGTACCATGTCACAGCATCACAGAATGGTTGAGTTTGAAAGGGACTTCTGAGGTCATCTGGTCTGATTACCTTGCTCAAGAAGGGCCATCTTCAGGCTGTTACAGAGGACCGTGTCCATGCAGATGAATGTGTTTGTATCTTCTACATTCAGGAAAAATTATATGAGAAATCCAAATATTCACATTTTTTATCACATAGCTAGTAAATTAAGTTGCTTTCTCCAATACAAAAATTCATAAATTAATATTTGCATGCAAACAAAACAAAAAAAACCATTTACCTTAAAAAAACACACTGTTAAGGTGAATATTTAAAATGTCAAGTATTTCTATAAATAGAAGAATTTATTAGACATATGATAGTTTATATTTTGTAAATGTTTTCTTATGTTAAATATCATATTTAATCAATTCAGCTTTCCAGTGTTGCTAATCATGATTTGTCAGGAGGTGTTTTTTCATAATTAGACTTTTTATATAGTTATCTTTTTCAGATTTCAATATGTCTGTTCCACAAGCAGATTGCTTAAGGAACATTGTTGTACAGTTATCAAAAGAGAACTCAAAGTTATTCTGCATGCATGACACTATAAGTGAAATCCTTGCTTAATTGCTTAGCATATAATTATTACATTGATAAATCAGATATTTTTGATTTAGTGTTCAGATAGACAAAATTAATTGCCTGGAAGTAGCTTTAGAATTCTATATTTTGCTTTAGTCTTTGAAACAATCATTGCTCCAACCCAATATGTGATGTTCAACCAAAGCTGGACCTGAGTCCCTGTGAGCGTATAAATCTCATAAAACATACAGAAAATGCAATTATACAGTAACTTATGCTGTAAAGAAGAATTCCTCTTAATGATTGTATTTAAAGCTAATTTGAAGTTTCCTCTACTTCAGCCTTATTATGCAAAATATTAATAATTTGACTTTTAGCACTGGTTACTAATTCTCTCAGAAAGTGCTTACAGTGTTTGAAAACCATATTAATTATCAAAATTGCCTTTCCTAATAATTTTTATTTGATAAAGTACAGTTATTTTTTCAGCCACTACTGAGACATGACTGGAACATCCCTGTCCAGTTAAAAATTTTAAAAATTCATGGTAAGGAAGGGCATGGGAAGTTGAATCATGTGTGATGGTTAAATCTGTCAAATTATATATATTTAAATGTTTCCTCAAAATGGCCACAACAAACTCTGATTAAAGTATATGATTTCAAATTGCCACATAAAATGTGTAAACCTCAATTTCCTTGGAAAAAGGCAGGCTTACAGATGTACTATATTTATCTCCTGCCCTGCTAATCAGGGTATGCTTGCACTTCATGGTGCAAAACCAGGGAGGTTGCATTTCTGCAGCACACTGCCCAGGCTCATTAGCTCTAATAGCAAGGCTAATTAACTCAGATGCAGAACCACACAGCTATGGATGTTCTGCTTTTGGATTTAGCATTGACATTAGTATTTGCAGGGTACCAATTTATTCCTTTAAAATGCCTGTGAAAGCTTCACGTAAATGTAAGTGAATTGATAAAGAAAGAAAAGACTCTACAGTTGCAAAACTGATTCTTTTTCATTCAATAAGGTAAAAACAACATATGTTGTTATTTAGTGTGTTAATAGAATATTATATAGGACAGTACATTCATATTAAGATTTGATTTTATCTTTAAGACTTGAATTACAAAGGGCTGTGCATCAGTTGTTATCATTTACTATTTTGTGAGGAACATTACTTTTCAAGGGATTCCATTAGTACTTTATTAAAGATGAAAATACCCATGAACCTATCTGTCAAAGTGGAAGGAGAACATGTGTTTCTGTTTCATCTAAGAAAAGAGGCTTTTTCTCTTTAGCTGGTATGTGCATATATATTCACACATATGCAAAACCTCTGGGAGTGTTCAAGACCAGGCTGGATGGGGATTTGAACAATCTGGTCCAGTAGAAGGTGAATCTGTCCATGGTGGGAAGGTTGAAACTAGGTTATCTCTCAAGTCTATTTCAGCCTAAACCATTCCATGATTCTATGAAAATTCATGAGCACATCTCCAGGAACAAACTTACTTAAATGTAAGTATTCATATCAATTTTTATTTTTTTTTTGATCCAAGGCACTTTTAAGCAAAAAGTTTGTTCTAAATTGCTGATATTCCGCATTATTTTGTTTATGTAATCTGTCATAACAGCCACAGAGTGCAATTGTAAATCATCACAAAATGAAATAACAAAATGCCATCTGTAGTGAAGTTTCAGAAATTTGTAGGTGATAGGATTATTCATAATTTCTAGTGCAATGTCTCAGTAGATGGGGGTAGATGTCATCCACATACCTGCGGGCCAGATATCCCTACATTTCTGCCAGCAGCATTTGCTATTCAAGTAGCTCAGCGCCTCCTCAAGTGCTTACTGCTTAGCTCAAGGTTTACTGATGATCTGTCACCTTCCCTTTCTCAACCTCTGCACTTTTTCCTCTGTCATTTCGTGATTAATTTAATTTATCAGGCTGGAATTCTATCAAATACATCTGAAAACTCAGTCTTCATTTACTTGACACTATTTTGTGCCATAGTCTACACCTCTGAATGATCATTAAATGATCAGTGTAATCATTCTATTTTCATAGTTTCATCATAATGCACACAAATACTATAAGTTGCTCTGTGCTAGGGCTTGCAATGAATCCTTACTTTTATTCAGGCCTTAATACTTGTGAACTTTTAGTGATTTTCTAGGATAGTGTAGAATAATAGTCATGAAGTACACATTCAGAGTATTATATGTCTGAAATACAAGGATCCATTTGATAACTGTGGAAATACAGACAAGACTAATAATTTTGCAGAATGGCTAAAACGCATATGTCAGAAGACAGAACTTCATCTGCCTAAAATTCCTTTTGCTAACCTGATTTACACTATCAGTGATCCCTAATTTCTCTTTTTTTGCTCAGCAGACGTCTATAATTTATGATAACAAGTTAAGAATTCATCCTCAAATGTATGAATTTAATTACTTCACCTATAAAATGCAACCCATACAACTATTTTGAAACTGTATGTCATATTTATAAAACCAGGAACATTAACAATTTATGAAAAAGTACATTTTGCTTTTAGGTGTTTATTGAAAAATTACTGTTTTACCTCCTCTCCCCCTCCATCCACCTTATTTCAAACCAATTTTCAGTAATTAAAGTGGAAAATTCCTGATCTGAGTATATAAAGGAAATATATTTTTTCATTGTAGACAAATAAAAAGATTTGGAATCTTTGAGTAGAGATCAAGCAAAGGAAGCTCATTCCAGGAAAGTCAGAAAAAAACCCCAAACAACCAAATTAAAAAAAAAAACAAACCAACATCCCTCACCAATACTTAGGATAAAAGACGCAAATCAGTACAGTTCAGTTTTTACAGCAAACAGCTTATGTATGGATAAATAACTTGGCCCTACAGGAGTTAGCCACAGAGATTCCATTAACTTTGATGGGACAATTTATTTTTTTTCTTCTATTTGTAAACTCTCTGTACAAAGAGTAAAACCTTAATCCTTCCTATATTTCTGAAAGCAAAACAAGTAGATCTTCCACTTGTTTTGTACCTGGGGAACTACAGAATGAATAAGAGCATATCTACCTGTCACAGGATATAGGAGCAAATTAGCTCCTGTGTAGTAGCCTGCCAGTAGGCTTGATCCCTGAAAACAGGGACCACATGCCTGTGCTGATGCAGCACTTATGCTTCTCGTCATGAAGGGCCAGGCTGTTGTGATGCAACAATGTGGCTAATGGTTGTATGTTACTGCTTCTGAATTAGCTGAAGGATAGCTATTGTGTCAAAAAATGTTCTATTGATTTTAAACCTGCTTCCTGACAATTGAACAAGCACACTCAGTACTGTTTATGTTGGGATGTGACGGGTTGACTTGGCTGAGCCACCAGGTTCCCATCAGACCACTCTATCACTCCACTTCTTCAAAAGGACAGAGGGAGAAAATTAAATTAAAATATAATGTGTTAAAATAACGACAAGAAGATCACATAATATTGTCATAGGCAAAACATGTTTCACTTGGAGAAATGATTTTATTACACATCAATTGTGAAAGAGAAGTATGGTGAGAAATAAGAACAAAACTAAAAATTTCTTCCTCTCACCCCTCCCTTCTTCTTGTGCTCAACTCAGTCTTATCTCTCCCTAGTCCCAAGTCATATGGGAAGATAGGGAAATTGTAGTTGCAGTCAGTTCAAAGCTCTTCATCTCTGCCTTTCTTTTTTCGTCATGCTTTTTCACTGCTTTGGTGTAGGGTGCCACCCATGGGATACAGTCTTTCATTAAATTCAACATAGGTTCTTGCTACTGGTTCTGCTAGAAAACCTGCACCTGTATCTACTTCTCTCCATGGGCTGCAGGTCCTGTTGGGTGCCTGCTCCTGTGTGGGCACTTTACAGGCTGCAGCTTCCTGCAGGGCATATCTACCTGGTCCACCATGGGGCTCTCCATTGGTTGCGGGTTGATATTGATGGTCCTCATTGGCTGCAGGGACACAGCTGTCTCACCATACATGATGGCCCTAAAATTCAACACCTAAAGTGCCGCCTCCTGCTCCTTGTCCCCTGACCTTGGTGTCTGCAGGGTTGCTTCTGTCATGCTTTCATCCCTGTCTTAAAGCTGCTGCAGTGTAATTTTTATTCTTAAATATTTGATCACAGAGATGCTACTGATGTCATTGATTGTTTCAGCTTTGGCCAGTGGTGGGTCCAGCTTGTAGCTGGCTGGAACTGGCTCTGAGTGAGATGTGGGCAGTTTCTGGTGTCTTCTTAGAGAAGTCCTCTTGCAGCCATCCCCACTAGCAAAAATCCTGCCACATAGTTGCAATACTAGGGAAAAATTGATAATTTCTTACTCAGCATCTCCTTTATGTTGATAATTTTACAGTCCTCCAGAACATTTTTTCTGTTGACTTTTCTCCAAGATACAAGGTTCCTGGCTATTTAATTTCTCTTTGTAGGGAGCCTATTTCTCATTTGAACATTGTTTTCACTATTTTCTGTGTTTTCCTAGTTCTGCTGCTTTCTGGTTTAGTTGAAATTACCTCAACCGTATGTTGTATTTTAAATGTGAATTTCTACAGTAGCAGAGTGACAGTGATTTCTAATTTAGTCTCAGTTCTCTGCTGCTTCCTACTAATTTGTGTGGCATTTTAGGTGTTGTTAAATCTTGAATTGACCATTGAGAAAACTGTTTACTATTACTCTTTTCTGGCAAGTAGGAATGTATAATTGTGTGTTTAAGGCTTTTTTTCCCCTCTGTAAATTGCTTTATATTGTCATAGACTTTATCTTGACAAATAATTTCAATACATGCATTCAATATTGTAAGATCTTTCTGGAACTCTTCACAGTCAATTTTCAATTGGGTTATATTATTTATAAGCAAATTTCATAACTTATTACAGATCTTTCCAGCATTAGTTTTGAATATAGTGAATTTAGCTGAGACAGAGCTCATTTGCTCACAGCAGCCCTCACAGTGCCTTGCATTGGTGGCTAGAAAGGTATTGATAATGCAGCAGTGTTTTGGCTATGGCATAGCAACCCTGGCACACCAGCCATGTCTCTTCCAACATTTTCCCCCATCAATAGGCTTGGGGTAGGCAAGGTCTTGGGGAAGGACACAGATAAGGACAGTTGACCCAAATTAACTGAAGGGATAGCACGTCTCTTTTTCGGATATAAAAGCTAAGAAAAGAAGGAGGAAAGGGGGGCATTTACTATTTACATCTATACATGCTGGAGCCCTGCTTCCAAGAAAGTGACCAGATACCACTTGCTGATACAATAATAAAACATTTGGGGTTTTTTTCCTTTGCATGTCCAAATGCAACTTTTTGGTTTTGATTTATTAAGCTGCCTTGTCTCAACTTACAAGTTATTTTCTGTGTTATTTTCTGTCCTCCTTTCAGCTGACAAAAGGGGTAATAGAGTGGCTAAGGTCAACCCACCATACTATTGCAAGTTCCTGCAAATACCATTCTTCTACTGTAATAATCTAGGTGATCAAATTCTTTAATACACCAACCAATTGTACTCTGCTCACTGCAGAGCTTATAAATAAAGGGATGTAGTTCTCTTTAATTTTCACAGATTCCTTGCTAAAGATTGATGTTACACTTTAATTATTTTCTGTTCTTTTGATATAGACATTAATGATACGGGTGGGTTCCAGAGGATAGCAATTTAGGATTTTAATACCTCTGGAACACTTAATGGAAAATACTATCTCATTATTGCAATTTGCTACTGTTACAAGTTTATTTTAAATTCTGTCATACTGACATTATAGAATGAACTTATCCCTTGTCTTCTGTGAAGAACAGATTAGTTGGGAAACTTCAGAAAAAAGTGTCATAGTGGATACTGAGACACACACACAAATCTGATTTGGTTTTTCTGCTACGTATCAATACTCTTTAATATTCCATCTTCATCTTAATCATGTATTTGTCTTATATATGTGGCAGGCTTTTGAAAATACTGCTTTTCCTTTTTTTTTTTTTTATCTTTCCTAGTTTCAGCAAGCTGATGGTCAGAATAATTTTCAGCTTTTTTGATGGTGATTTAACATTTTTTCTACCAGGCTGTATGTTCTTGTTTTTTCTTTCTTGGGAACTGGCTTCTCTTTCTCAAAGGATGCCTCTGCATCCAGTACTCCCCTTTTCCCCACTGCTTAACTTATGCCAACCTTTCTTCATGGTCAACTTGAAGACTTTATTGATCTCTTTGGAGTTCAGTAAAACTTTTGCTACACATGGGGAAATTGCTAACCAAACTTGAGAAGAAAATGATTCAAAGTTGGGTAAAAAAGTTGCTGAAAGGATATATCTCACGGATCTCACGGTGAAAAGAGTGTACATGATAGTTCCTCAAGAATTAGATTTAAGACTTACAGCATTGAATATTTTACCAACAACAAAAAAGCCAATGCAAGCTATCTTCTAGAGAGAGTTAGAAGATTTGTCTGCATGTAAACTCATAGCTAGTCTTATCATGACAACAACTCTTCACCATTTACATAACACTTATTAGGTATTTACTGGTCACTGAGCAGGGAATAGCTAATAGCTGTCGACTGTTTTCAAAGTTTAACTTACCACTCTTCTATGGGAATAAGCTGTCTCACAACAAAATAATCTTACTGTGAGAAAGTAATCATGGTGATTAATCATATGGAAATAACCAAAGATAAAATTTTTAGAACGTATCTATAATAATATAAATTCTTATCCCAGCTCACTGTACAGTAACTTTGCTGGGTAAACAAATGTCAAGATTATTGTTTATTTAGACTTGTGTTTTAGCTGAGGCTAAGGCTCTGTTGCAGTTTCATGTATTAAAAGCTAGCCTATGGTATATAACCTAAGACAAACTGTTAGGTTCTTAAATTGGCCTGGTACTACAGGGTTCAGTGTTACACCTGCATAGCAGCTGTAGCGCACTAGAGCTCTACTACTGGGGCACAAAGCTCTGCTTATACAGAGTGATCCAGAGAACCAAAAAAGATCTTTATTCTGAATTGCTTCCTGAGTAGCTTTTCTCTGCTCTGGCTTTTGATAGTCTCTTTTCTGTGAGGGCTAAGGAGAAGCAGAGCTTCATCTCCTCCTCTATTGCCATGGAGCATATACATCTCATACATAAACATGAGCTCTCTAAAGTCCAAAACTCATACCAAAGCATTGGCTTTTGTCTAAGCATTTTGACTGAGAGACAAGTTGATAAACTATATCCCCCTTACTTCATAAATCATACAAAATTTCCTAGTCACTACAGAAGAATCATATCAACATCAGCAGCCAGTTACCCGCTGCAGCTCATTTTTGGTTTACATAAGGCCTACAAATTATTTCTGCCACAGTCATCTTTGGTTCCCAAGCTATAAAAACATAATGCAAATACTTACCATTAGGGAGGTGAAGCTATTGATCATTCTGAGACTTTCATATGCTACAAAGTTAGTGGCCATTTAGATGCTTAAATGGAAAAGAGAAAGATGGAATGTCATGCACCACACACATTGCATTTTGTATAAAATGACGTACAGAGGTAAACCTGATTTAATGTATGCAATCATTGTTACACTGTTACACTGTTTGCACTTTAGATGGCTGTGTATATGCAAGCAGATAGATACTTTCACAGAAACTTTGAGCCTTATAATATCAAGGCAGTCCTTGAGGTTTCATATACCATAGTGAAGTAAGCGTGTTTACCCTCTTACAAAAAAAAAAAAAATCCAGAGATTAGCATTTCTATAAAACAATTATAGATGAGCATTTTCATTTTAATTTTTATGTATGTGGTAGTAATAGGGTCAGAACATGACCCTGTACCTGTGTCATCCATAGTATTTGTAAAACACACGACAGCAGGAAAATATGTTTCAGAAACATATGTTTCCAACTATACAAAGCACTGTATAAATTCTTTTGTAGCAATTAAGGCCTCATGTAAGGTACTGGAAAAAATAATTTAAATTATACTAAATGTGTTTTTATGCCTGTTTTGGGCTGATTTAACTGAAATATTTTTAGCTTTGTATAATTTCAGACATACAGAGCTTTGATGCCGAAGGTCAACTATGCAGAGAAAAACTAAAGTTCTTTGTAGACTCTTTATATCAGTTTGGTCATTTGTTTATCTTTTCTGTTCAAACATCTGGGTTTGTAGAACAGCTGGCCAGTATTGCAAATGAAAGTTCAACAGTAAAACAACAGCCCTTCCAAGTTAGCAGCATTAGAGCATGGAATGCATCAGGGTGAACCACACCATCAAATTGATTTATTAGTACAGATGGTAAGAAAGACTAGCCAAAGCCCTGAATTCAAGTTGACAGTTTATTTATGTCACTGCTAGGCCCTCAGCTATTTCAGGAAAGCAACTAAAGAATGTCTGCAAAAATTCTTTAATAACTTCCCTGAAGATAAACTTTGAGCAAAAATCCAAAGTAAAAAATTAACCTATAATAAGGTGCCCCAAGAAATTTCCCTACCTTTTTTTTTTTTTTTTTTTTTTTTTTTTTTTTTTTTTTTTGTGCTATTGATATTGTCTATGGGGTTTTTTTCATGATATTGAGTATCTACAACTAAACATTCAGGATCCTGCAATAAAAATGTTGAAGCCTTCCACTGTATTCCAAGGTCATTCTACACTTCCTGTATATACAGAAATAGCTCTAATGACTTCAATAAGAGTACACTCAAATATTTACAATGTAATCATGGCCCTAAAAATAATTTTATAAGGAGTTGCCACAAATTTAAAAAAAAAATAAAAATGCAAAGGAAGCCAGTCAGAAAGAATTTCCATGTACTGAAAAAGGCTACAATTACCAAAAATATGAACTATTTGGTTGTTAACACTACAGTTATTTATTCATAAATTTTGAAATTATACCAAGAACTTTTTAACATGTAACATTTAACATGCTGACAACATACAGCAAAATGGCAGGAAAGTCAATCAAAATTTTAAAGTTTTATGCAGTTTAATATTTCCTTATTCTTCATAGATATATCAATTTATCTTAATGATATTCTTATTCTACTTAAGTAAGAGAAAAGACTAATTTAACTTAGTTGCTTAGTATGATTTCTGATTTATTGCTGAATGTGTATATTTAAATATCCTTTCCCTCTCCATTTTAAATTTTAGTGACTGATAAATTTTGATGCCATGGCCCTCATTCATTTACAAAAATGTTCATTTCATATCTTAAGATACTTTCAGTACTGCATAAAGCTTGCTGCTTCAGCAAGGCTTTTGAACATGTATCTAGCTTTAATAAGTTTATAACTTACAGACAGTTCCCATAGGTCCCATTTATTGTATCCTACATACCAGTTTGATTTTTTTGATATATCAGAACTTAGATAAATCCCAGGATTCTGAACAGATATGGCAAAATCAAATTATGATACTTAGCCATTTCTTCTTGTAAAAAGTTAATTGTCAAAATGGGGAACAGAAATAATGTTTTTACTCAAAAATAGGACTAATATTTTTACAAAACCCCTTTATTATTGATTGTAAAGAAAGCCTGTTATTTTTCATCATTAAAATAATGCCATATATTTTTTGAGATCTCTAGGGTGGTTGAGCAAACCTGCCCATGTCTGAAAATCTCTGCTGTGAAATGATAATGTAACTGTTGCCTGAACAATAAGCAGCAGGAAGAATCATAAAACTACAGAATTGTAGGAAGAGCCCTTTGGAAGAGCCCTCTGGAGATCATACAATCCAATCCCTCCTTCCCTGCCAAGGCAGGGTCACCTGGAGCAGGTTATACACAAACGTGTCCAGCTGGGTTTTGAATGTCTCCAGAGATGAAAATTTTAATGTTTTACTTTATGGACATTGCTCTTCATCCTCTGGGCACCACTGAAAAGACTGGCACCATACTTCTGACGCCCATCGTTGAGATGTTTCTGTGTATTGATGAGATCCCCTCTCAGTCTTCTCCAGGCCCAGTTCCAGGAGTGTCTCCTCATAAGAGAGAAGCTCCAGACCCCTGATCATCCTTGTGGCCCTCCACTGGACCCTCTCCAGTATCTCCTTGTCTCCCTTCTGCTGAGGAGCCCAGAACTGGACACAGCACTCCAGGTGTGGCCTCACTGGGGCTGAGTAGAGGGGGAGGATCACCTCCCTCGACCTGCTGGCCACACTCTTGCCAAGACACCCCAGGATGACATTGGCTCTCCTGGCCACAGGGGCACTGATGGCTCATGGAGAGCTTGTGATCCACCAGGAGTCCCAGGTCCTTTTCCACAGAGCTGCTCTGTAGAACGTCAGCCCCAGCCTGTGCTGGCACTTGGGGCTGTTCCTCCTCAGGTACAGGACCTGACACTGACACTCACCCTTGCTGAACCTCATCAAGTTTCTCTCTTCTCAACTCTACAGCTTATTGAGGTTAATGGCAGCACAGTCTTCGTCTGTGTTTCAATCTCAGCTAAATTTACCCCATTCCTACACAGAAAGAGAAACACTATAATGTCATGCCACTTTATGTCAACATACAGCAAAATGGCAGGAAAGTCAATCAAAATTTTAGTTTCTTCCTGCCAAGAGAAGACTATAGTTACTAGATTTTTCCCCCTTGTAAGGCTCATTGCTTTTCAAATAGGCCAGGTATGAGGGTCTGTATAACGAGCATCAAGATTGCACACAGACCAGCTTTTCAGCTAAGTCCCTGATGCTTGCTGCAGGAGAAAATGTCAAGTCAAAATATTTAGCCAAATGGTAGCAACCAAAACAGAATTACATATTGGCTTGACAGCTGTAGTGTGATAGCCATTCATTCTCTTCTGGTTACCTCTTGTTATCAGAGGCCATAGGTGAAATATATTTTGACATCCTTCCCACACTCTGATTTTTTAGGTTTAGATAAAATCAGACAAAAGAACCAAGTTTTGAAATGTAGTTTGATTTTACTGTGATACAAAGAACAAGGTTCATACATAGCTGTTATATGTTTGTTGTTGAGAAATCTCTTCCTTTTATTTTAAAACTGAAAGTTTTGGTAGTTTCTTTTTGTAATCCATTCTTATTGGGAAGTGAAGGAAAGGGAAAAAGGGTTTAATTTGGAATTTAAAAAATAGACATTAGCTGTCCTCTCTCTGGATTGTATTCTTTGGCCTTATAGGGATTTTGGAAAATTCTGAGGTTGGAAAAATCTGCATTTTGGTCACAGGGTTGGTAAAGATACCTAGTATCTGCCTTCACTAGACTTGTTTAATTTTGCTTTCACCATTAGAAAAATAAAAAAAAAAACCAACCCAAACCAAACAAAAAAGTCCCAGCAACCATAAAAATGTGGTATTTTTTTGTAAAAAAAATGTTGCCATTTTCAAGGATTATAAATAGTGTTGTCCTGTACAGGTATGAGAAGAGGCAGCAAAACCATTTGTTGCAGCATATTGAGGCAATAAGCAGTGTGAGCTGTTTCTTTCTTGATAATACAGCCAGCAGAATACATCTAATTCCAGAGACACTTCCTCACATACATCTCTGACTTTTTATTCTATATGCAGTGTTGAACCATTAACATGTATTCATTAGAAATTAATGAAAAATATAATTCATTATGTTGAAGTAATAGATGAAGGACAGTTTACTCTCAGTTAACTTAAGTAAATTGAAAGGGCAAGTTTATTTCCCGTAAGTAGTCTGACAAAAAGAATTTAGCCCTAGGTTAAAGATGACAAGAAAATAAAAGGTGAAAATCCTGTATATTGTCTAATTGCATGGTTTGTTTCAAAATTCTGGATTTGATTTCCTGTTTTGGTGTCCTCAATAAACATATAATTAACAAAAACCATTAAATTAAGTGTATCCTAAGAGTCAAATATACCTCAAGAGCCAAAAATTCAATAGGGTATCTTCAATATGTTTTGACATTGGGAAGAGATATTTCAAAAGCAGTCAGGGAGAACAGCATTGCCCTTATATACTCAGTTTTCTTCTGTGGTTGATTTACTTCAAAACAAAAAATTACACAATGATAGGCATGAGGAGAACCTTCAGAATTTACCAGCAAAGATGATCACATATACTGGTTGAGAAAATATTGAATATACTCTTTTGTTAGTAACATCCTTGTTCATATGTTTCTTCATATCTAATGCAAGAAATTTTCTTTTACCACCATTTACTTAAAATATTTTTTTTGTATTAGACAGGTAATTTTACAGGTATTATTTGACCACATTCTCTCAATAGCCAAAGAGGCTGTAAATGTTTACTGCAAGAAAATTATCTGACAATTTCAGCCAAACAAGAAAAAAAAAAAAAAAAAAGGTAAATATGAATTTTTATGTGTCATATGATTCTGTTTATTGAAAATTCTTCAGACATAGCTATGTGAATAGAATCAATTGTCCTGTTTTAAGTACTTTAGGAAAAAAAAAGATGCTTCCCCATGTGGAGAGGTATAAATATCTAAATGTACTGAGTCTCCAATTCTGTTCTCTCATTCTGTGGATGTAATGGAACTAACAAAAGAAACAAATGAGGACCCCAGAAGTGGGCACAGCACTCCAGATGTGGCCTCACTACATCTGAGCAGAGGAGCAGGATCACCTCCCTCAACCTGCAGGCAATGCTTTTCCTAATGCACCTCGGGACAACATTGGCCTTCTTGGACACCAGGGCACACTCCTGGCTCATGGAGAGCTTGCTGTCCACCAGGACCCCCTGGTCCTTCTTCTCAGAGCTGCTTTCCAGCAGGTCAGCTCCTACTGTGTCTATATATAAGGTGTATACTTCTGTAAATATATATAGCCTTTGTAAAGTACCTGTCTACTTTACTATGGAACAGTCATAACATTCTTCTTCCTCTCTACCTTTGTGATGAATGACACTTCTTTCTTTTCTCAAGTCCTTTAATCAACGGTAATTGGGACAATTTTTTTGCCCTTTTCTTTCTCTTTTATTTTCATCACTTTCACACCAAAACTTTTCTTTTACTAAATTGCAAGAGAACACCCTTTCTGAATTCTGGAAATCTATAACTTCACCTTTTTTCCTTGATCTTCCTTTGTATTTGACACAACTACTTCTTGCCTGAACTACTTTCTGCACTATTATCCCAACTTATATTTTTGTCTTTTGCATATCACTCTTTCAAATGAAGGTCTATATCTCCTGCTCTACACTTAATTTAATTCAGAACTCTGAAGTAATGCAAAGACATTTTGTTTGGCTCAAACCTTGAACATCACAGTATTATCTAGTGAATTTTTTTTTGCTCCCTTTTCTGCTCCCTTGGTGATATTATTTGCATAGTTTTTGCTGAAGAGCTAAAAGCTGAGAATGCAGAACCAGAAAACAATTACTGAATTTCTGTAATGTTTATATACTTTTTCCATGGCATCTAATATTAGTTATTCTTCTAAATGATCCATCAGAAAGGATGGTTGAAGTCCAGTTTGAAACCAAATACTCAAGAAAATCCAAAATAAAGAGAAGTTTCTTTGGAAAATCAGGGAAAATAGCATCTGTTTTTAAATTGACTACATGCCTAACTGGATGTAGATTCTAGTCAAGTATTGTTGTTATCATCCTTGTATTTTTTCTCCTTTTCAAAGAAGGCTTTTAAAAACTGAAAACAATATGTTCAAGAACAGTCAGATAAAGTCTGTAGCTCTAAATATGAAAGTAAAAACTAATCTCTTTTCTGTAAATTATCTGGCATATGCCTCCTATCAGGCCTTTCAAATGTTTGGTGCAACATACATTGGTTAAAGACAGGACTCAAAAAGAAATTTTAGCTCTATTTCTGTTTTATCTCCGGCAAACACTTCTCTTTAATTTTGGGTGGGTTTTATTTTTTGTTTTGTTTTGGGTTTTTTAGGGTTTTTTTGGGGGGGTTGTTTTCTTGGGTTTTTTTGTTTTGGTTTGGTTTTGGTTTTTTTTTTTGTGGTTTTTCATGTTGCATTTGGCTTTTTTTTTTTGTGTATGTGTATTTTCGTTTAGTTTTGGTTTTTAGTTTATTTGGATTTCTTTCTCTAAATAAGTTGTGCCCAAGTGGACACACACATACACATAAAAACTTTGGATTTTATTGCATTACAGTATCTTTACACAGGGGTTTTATGTTGGGTATTTACCATATATATCCTAGACATCAGTATCATCTTTGAAGACCACTGACTTCTCATCCTGAGAAAATAACTGTCCTAGTGAGAATGACCTATGCAGAACACCTTGCTCCAATGTCTTGTCTTTATCCAGAGGTAATGATCAAATGTTTCTTTCTGGAGAATATATGTGTTTTCATCAATGGTGACAATGGCAACTACATTGACACAAACACTGAGATGGTCTGTAGTGCAACTTAGGACAGGCAACTAACTAAAACAATCAAGGAAAGCTCTTGAGGAAGGAAACATCAAGTTCTTAATAACTTTATGTCTTTGCATCTCAGTTGTAACATGTCTGTCTCAGCTCCTATTTTTTTTCTCTTTTATCCTGAATACAGGCTTATTTAGAAAATATGAAAAAATCTTGAGGAAAAAGAAAAAACTCTAAAAGAAAAAGGAAATTGCCTTGAACAGAGCTTTATCTAATTTAAGGGAATGTGACCACTTTTAGACTAGTCAGACCTGCTATGATGCATTGAGAAGACCGTAACAGCAACTGAAATGTTCTGTGCAAAGAAAGACCTTGCTCTCAGATTTAATTTCCCACCACCCTCTAGCAACACTAGGGGTGCAAGAATTTTCTTTCATTGTTCAGGCAAAGAGAATGACTAGCTAAGAGTGAGAGAGTGAGTATGTATCCCTCTCAGACAGAAGAGATTGTCATGTCTGCTAGGGAATTAACATTTTCTGCAACAACCACATAACATTGTTAGAGCCTGATATATCGCAGTAAATTCTTTCCTCTGTTTTCATTTTTTGTAAAGGAGGCAAATGAATGGAAAATAACTGTAGTAAGTGATTGGCATATAGATAACAGAAGTGCTCAGCTGTTAGAAAACACTAACATTGCCTAACTTAGGTCTTTGTGATCTTGCTTTGCCATACATTCCATGCATGTCCAAGTCTGTTTACAGAATTTATGTTCTATTAAGCTTTAATAGGCAACCACAAATGTAAGATTTGTTATAATTTGAATATTTGGTTTTTGACACCTCTTTTACATTTTTAAACATGTTTGAATTATGAAGATATGTATGCAGTAAAAAAATCTGGAGGTCTTTAGTCTTTCAGGAAAAAGTGCAGGATTGCAAAGGATTAGGACTATGGGATTATATTAATAGCTTTGACTAAACCTGTGTAAATTGCTCACTGACTTTTAAATTGCAATCTGTGTCCTATGTGTATAGGTCCATTCTGACCCTGATGTATACTGTTTTTGAAATGGAAATCTTCAGTTGTTACCTCTAGATAACTTTAAAGGCTTGACTGCTCACTCTGAATTCCATTGAAATGTTTAATTTGAATCATAAACTATCCCTGCAAACAATCTCATCATTTTGTTAGAAATCATATCTCTTTTGAAATTGGTTTCTGTTTATAGACCTGTTTGATGGGTTGCTTTGGTGTGAGGAATTCCTTAAAGCTTTTAACTTTTGTATCTGGTAAACTTACTACTTAAACTTAGTATGCAGTGATTTGGCAACTCATTAAAATAAATTTAGTTCTGCAGTAATACTCACTACTTTAAAAAAAGAGTATCTCTCTAAATTCTTTTGTCTACACATATATTCTTCTTGAAATTACTGCCAAATTCACAGAATCACACAGAATGGTCAAGGTTGGAAGGGACGTCTGAAAGCCATCTTGTCCAGCTTCTTGCTAAAGCAGGGACATGGCTAGAAAAAACTAATATTCATATATTTGACATGCCAAAGAGTGAGCTACTTAACTAGGTATTTTGTTTCTATGAAATAACACAACAGAGAAAAACAGACTAAATATAACATAGGAAAAAATAAAATTTCCAAGTTGCTTGTAATTCTGGATGTGGGAAAGCTACATTACAGTCCAGTGAAACACTGAGCTGGTACACATTCTTTGCCTGTATCCAGAGACTGACTTAAAACACCCAAGCAACAAAGGGTACTGACAAATTTTGGAATATATGTTTTGGATTTCTAGCACTCTCAGCTAGTGTTCTTCCCAACTGGAGCTTGGCATAAAGGCTGACAGAATATTAGAATGCCCTTTTTAGTTATTATTTTACCTTTTTAAAATTCTTTTTTCCCTAGGATTTGGAATTGTTATTATAATAATTAAATAAATAACAATTAAAATACTGATTAGAATTATATTAAACTGTTTGCACCATAGCACTTTGTTCTGCTGGAAAGGGCTACTCACTTAAATATAAAATATTTCTGAAAAACATAATAATTAAATCCTAATAATTCTGCTGAATTTCTCATCAGATTTAGACACAGGGTACTAATGTTTTTAAAATCCATGATTATTTGATCCACTGGTCTGCCTTATTCCAGATATTTCAAGAGTTTCATAGAAAATTCTGAGAATCTAGCACCATACCACTTTGTAGAAAAAATACTGCTTTTTTCAACAGGCAATGATTATGTATAGGATATGAAAGAAAGAAAAAGTGTTCCTGCAGTTTATGTATTCTCCAAAACAATTTCATTACTATGGACAAGTTGTGTAGCTCCTTACTACAAACCCTAGCTTTAAAAAGTTCATGTTGAGGCCATCATGCCAAATGCACCTGATTTACAGCCACGCTTATTAAAATCTGTAATAAAAAATTCCATACAAGAAAAAATATATGAAGTTATTGTAAAGGGAATATTTGTTACCTTGGTAGCAAATAAAATCTGTATTACTATTGTGTATTTTATTTTCATTGAAGAATTGAATCTTTTTCAATTATTGTGTGGGATGGGAAAGTAGTAAACAAGGCTGTAAATCTCTGGAATTTGTTTCATGGTAATAGTACATTAAGCAGGCAACTGGTATTCTCCATGCATTGAAGTAGAACTACTCTGACTCACTACTTTATAATTATGTGAGGATTATTAACACAACAGGAGAAGTAAATTGGCTACTCAGCACGAGTACCACTCTGTGCCTTAGCTAATTGCATATATCCTAGGTTAGCCGAGCTAGGCAGATCTCCCATTGTGCTTGGAATTGAGACATATACATAAAAATCATAATAATTTACAAGGTAAAGTTGATGTTAAAAATTATAGAGGTTCTCAAAGGATTATTTAAATTGTTGGATATTTTAAATATATTTTTGTGTGATAGTTTGTTCAAAAAGCATCATAGCTTTTTGATGAATATAAATAAAATTTTACAAATAAAATTTTAAAAAGAAAATTTTAAAAAACCCAAAAAACAAAAAACAAAGAACAAAACAAACCCACCAAAGCACCCCAAAATAAAACACAACACTCTGTGGGATCTAACTGAAATTTTAGGTCTTTTCACTCTTATGTATTTTAGATGGCAAATAAGTTTGTCAAGTTGAATGAAAATGCAAACCAGTACCGAAATATTATATCACTTGTGGCTAGCTGCGAAAATCTTATGTAGTCACAATGAGCTGACAGCTTTCAAACCAAATACACTTTTTAGACGATGTGTGTGCATGTGTATATTAAATATATACAAAAATGTGTTCTGGTAAGAATATTTATATTATTTGCTGTAGTTTTAGGGAAGTAATGATATTGTGAAAAATATTTCACAAACTAGAAAGTGCAAGTGATAGAAATGCACTAATATTTAAAGAAAGATGCTGCTGAATGCTGTGAACTCCTTCTCTGGTCCTAGAAGCACCAATGTGTAATAAAAATAATTTGCTGAGTAGTCTTTGAAATAGCTTCCAGGAATAATATACACATGTGCATAAAAACATGATCTATGTAGTGACTTGCCTGTGGAAACAGAAGTTGTCCTGCTGGTTTTAATGACTTCATATACAAATATCAATTTAAGGATAAACATGGCTGTGAATGTATAGGTATTATGAGATGAATTAATATTGATATTATGATATTAATAGTTTTTCTGGCACATATTTTTGTCTGAATCCCAAAAAGAGCTCAACTGAAGGGCTACATATGTAAAAGAGTCTTTTAGGAGTGAGTGTCTTTAATCTATCTCAGTTCTAATCACAACTGGAAATAGTTCTAATGCTCCTTGGCTAACTAAATTTAGTATAATAAACATATAGTGAAAAGTAAATAAAGGCAATTATTTTGTGTATGTGCATTGGTGTACATTTTCACTTTCATCCTTTTAGTAGCAAAAAATAAAATCTCAAACACCCTGCTTGTAAAACTTCATCAGTGGTCTATATACACAGCCAAAGTGGAGCATTTCCATCTGCAGCATCAAAGAAGACACAAAAATATCACAAATACATACTTATGATTTTCACTAAAATAATAATTTTGTTTACTCTCTGTTTTATGCCGTTTCTTTTTCCATTATTTAGTACCTAGAAGAGTTGAATTACAACATCTAACATTCCATATGAAAACAGAAAAATATAATTTTATTCATGATAACTGTCATATGTGAAGAATAAAATACATTTTTGTCAAAACCTGTTTCGCGGAAAAATAGCTGAGCTATTTTTTGGAGGATTTAGTTGACTTTCCTCAGAGCAGACCACATGGTGTGTGTTCTATATTTGCTGTTAACTCAGGGGTACTTCAATCATAGCAGAGAAGAGCACGTCCAGCATCAAGGCCTTTGCTGTTCCTCATGCTGCCCTAACAGTATGTGGGCAAGAGGTGCACAAGAAGTTGGGAGGGACTACAGCTGAAACGGCTGATTAGTGTTTGGGCTCAGCATGGCCACGCCGTCTGGCATTCTCCTTGGCAGTAAAACTGTGGGAAAGGAGTAACGGGCGACGTTTAGGATGGCAAGTAACCACTGGCTGTAATGGAGACCTGCTTTCCTGGACGTGGCTCAATACCCGCTGGGACAGACTGTAAGCAGGGCTGGCTGCCCACAGCGCTGTGCGCGGGCAGCGCGGGCCGGGCCGGCGCTGCTGAGGCGAGGCCCTGCCCGCACAGCCCAGCCCCGGGCCTGTGTCCCGGCCCCGCGGCGCCCGCCGCTCCCGGGCCCGCCGGAGGCCGTGCCCGCACCCACCCTGGAGCCCCGGGCTGGCCTTGCAGCGGCCGAGCGACCGCAGGACCCCTGGGGGAAGGGCTCGGGAAGGCCAGAGGGTATTTGAACCAAAGCCTGCGGCAAGCACACGTGCTGACCCTACCTCCTCTTGGAGAATCTATCAGCTTAACACATCTAGAACCGGCGCTGGTAGTTGTAGTTGTTCTTTTCTACATCTTTTCTGCCTTCTTCCCTTTATTCTTTTTCTAATTCCCCCTTGTCCAATTTTTAAGTGGTTTTAAAACAGATGGCTTAGAGTTTGCTGAGTTCAATGGGCTAAGTTAATGCTTTGAGAAGTGTTTTGTATTGATTGAATGCTGCTCTACCGTTTTGCTTAAGTTCTCTGATTTTCCAGAGTTGCCTGTGAAGGTTTACTATGTTGTTTTCACCTCTTGAGAATATCTTGTCACTCTGCATCTAAATAAGAGTACTTGGACAGCTGTAAGCCCTTCTGAAAGTCTCTTTGAGCAAGTTTTTTGGGGCCTTTTACCTGTCTGCCCATGGGACATGGTGAATTCATTCCTTGCTTTTGCTTTGCTTTTGTGCACAGCTTTCTCTTTACCTATTAAGCTGTTTAACCCACAGTGTTACTGCGGATCTGCTTACTCTTCAGCACAATTTTACTACATTATGACTGAAATTTTTAGATAATTTTTTGAATCTGCTGTTGTAAATTCTTTCAGTGCTCTTATTATTCAGAATAAATGAAATACCTCAGTGGTTTATAGATGGGCAAGTATTTCTTCAAAGTTTGATAGCTGAATCCCAGATAATAACAGATTGTTGCCACAAGGAATTGGTTGCTGCATTTTGGGAGGTCTGGAGATAAAATGCATTTTTGCAGTTCAGTCATGGCAATGTTCACTCTATTCCCTTTACACCTTGAACCATTCAGGCACATATCTTTGTCTTTTTAATTTTTTTATACTTTCTGTCATGCTGGATATCGTCATTCAACAGGAGCGAAATACGTTTAATTCTTCTAGTTTTTTACCCTGATGTAGATTTACCCAGTAATGAATTTCAACAGTATGTAGAGCTTGACGCAATGGCAGGTTTACTGTTAAGAAAAAATGACATAAAAAAGAAAAAGAATTGTCAAACGTAGTTTTCGTAATTAGGTATACATTTTAGATTAAAAATTCTGCATTTTTTATTAATGACAATGTGTATATTATTAGTTTTAGAAATATATTTTTCTTACTAAAAATATTCCTCATGTAATGGAGGTAAGATAACTACCGTAAGACAGTTACAATACCTGTAAAAGACCCTGACTTTTCCTTCTAAAATTAAAATTGAATTCAGACTGAAAAATAATAATAATAAAAAAGAACTGATTCCCCTATGAAACTGATACATCTAATGGGCATTTAGAATGTATGGGTTTATATATAAAAGAGAATTTGCTTTGTTTCTCTTTCTGTTGTCAGTAACAGAAGCCAGAAGGGAAAAAATGTATTTAACTGTAAGAGTTTTACAGTATTTTCAAAAGTCTTATGTTACTTTCCCTTAAGGAAAAAAAAATTAAAAAAAAGCTTGCACAATTTGTTTTATTTGGAACTACTCTAAAGGCTTTTCAAATGTATTTCTTTCAGAGCTGTTCTCTTGTAGTAGTAATTTTGTCCTGAATGGGGCATTTATTTGCATCTTCAGCAATTGCTCCAGATGAGCATATTCCCAGGGACAAATTTAAAAGCACTAATGCAGTTTTATCTGTTTGAAATGTCCTCCTCTATCATCAATATTCACTGAACAGTAGGACCAGAGATGTGCTATATTTAAACAAATGCTGTGCAGTTTTTATTCAACTCTCACAAGAAAGCTATACTTCTGGCTCTCAAAAATATCACAGAATATGCTTCTGGGCAGCTAAAAAAATAAACTAAAATAATAAAATGAATTAACTCTGGCCTACATCCAGAAAACCCAATAACATATTTTATTTGCATGAGTCTCTGAGTATATCATGCAGTAATAGAGCCATAAGAGAAAAAAGCTTTGTAGAAGTCTTGCAGGCACTGCCAGTATTTTGCTGCTTTGTTCACAGATTTATGTGAAGTTTTGTTTCCCTCTGAGATCCTCCTGCAATATACCTTTCTTATTCTTTCTCTCATGTGTTCCTTATTTTGATCAACAGCTCTACTTTGTAGGCAATGCCTTTTGTCCAAGAGATAAGACCAGCCTTACCTGTTCAAGACAGGCTGGAATCCAGCTGTGACTATTACTGTCTGTTTGTATAGGGAGGAGTTTTACTATGGCTGGCTTACATGTCTCTTTCTCTTAAAACGCTTCTTTCGTCTCCAGCCCAGTGAAGTTCTTAAGCACTATGTAGCAGGTGCATTTAAAACTGACCAAATTAATGAATGAGATTCAAAAGGAAGTGCAATCATATATGATGACTTAGCGATATTTTCTGATAATTTTTTTCACTCTTATTTTCCCAATAATTACCTTTTTTAGGCTACTATTGCTTTCATGAAGTCATTTTTTATAAGCTCTGGTTCTTGCATTTGAGTGATGACAGTCAGTTCAAAACCCATGACTTCATATGTGAAGTCATAACTTGTTTTGCCTATTAGTTTACCTGTGTTAGGAGTAGAGTGTTCAGCTCAAGGTAAGAAAGAGATCATGAACATGACTTGACTATGACTTCTAATAATGACACAATTTCTTGATTGTGTCTGTATTATAACTAAAAAATATGAATAACCTCTAATTAGAATTTATCCATATTAGAAAAAAAATTGCAGTGAAGAGTTTCTGTTAAATAAAATAAAATATTGTTTCTAAAATGTACAGCATCATTTGCTGTGTTTGATACATTGATTCATATATATGATTCATATCTGTATAAATGGAGTTCTTTTTCTGACTATACCAAGTCCTTTCTTGATATCCATGAGGTCGTTGCACACCTATCAATCTGAAAATTTTAATGCATTGCCAAACTGTCTTCTACTTCTTTTCCAGAAAAGAATTCTTATAATTTGGGGGTTTTTTTTAGATCTCTTTCTACTTCTTTTCCAGAAAAGAATTCTTATAATTTGGGGTTTTTTTTTAGATCTCTCTATGCAAATATAATATCAGAGGTGGAGGAAATGGGAAAGAAAAGGGGAAGTTAATTTTTTTATTGTCATGGGATTTTTTTGGCGGGGGTGTTTTTAGGTTTGGAATTTGGTTTTTCCAAACACCACATCCAATTAAAGTTGTTTTCTTACCTCAGCTTTCCACTCCTATACCTGCATCAGCTTCTTAAATACAAAAATATAATGTTTTGCAGGGGAAAGTATTATAAACAAGATTAATTAAGTAAATTTTTAATCCTTTTTCCACTTTTTATTAATTTACTTGTTTATTAATCTAATTGTTTTATTTTTATGTAGTACACATGATAACACAAAGTTACACAGAAGACAGTAAGGTGAACTTATCCTCTGTTGTCCAGAAATGAGGAAGAGGAAACAATGAACAAGCAAATATTTGAGATTTTCTTGAAGAGTATTTACCATGCAGAAACTGCAATGTTTCAATTAACTGGGAGAATATACTGTAAAGATATTTCTGAGTTTTGTTTCCTAATCTAAGACAAGACTTACATTCACTTTTTCTCCTTAGAGGTAGCTTAATAATAGTTTAGTATTATAACATGCACAGTAAACACAGAGCTATAAAACTAGTTACATTTTTCCCACACTGGAGAGCAAACAGGATTTATTAGTTGTATCTTTTTTCAAATGTTTCAACAGTAAATTAGCAAATGACAGCAAAACAGAATAAAAGTGCTGCATGGTCAATACAGTACTCACACAAATGTATTTCAATTTTAAAAGTGCATTTTAACCGAAGTTTTACTCAGATATGAAAGCTCAAATTAGATTATGCTTTTCTTAAAAAATCATTTACTGTGAAATATGCTTTTCCTGTTGCCACTACCAATACAAATTTCTCTCCTGCACACAATTTTGGCAGGTTCAAAATTAATTTTGCTGGCTTGCTCAAATAAACATGAAGAAATCATTTAATAGAGAAAGGAGACATAGTCACTTCATTTGTGTAATTGTTTTTAAAAGGGTAACAAAAGTGATGATCCTATAAAATTTGAATCAAGGTTATGGGCCTGAACTGCAAAATTAGCCGCCCTTGAATGAGTTGTAGTCTGCATGCTGCCCTTAGCTGTTGCAGCTGAACAGGTTCAGAATTACGTATCATTGGGAAGTATGGAATGAAGATCCTGCAACCAGCTTTAAAATAAATTCTGAAAAACAAACGGATCCTTAGGATGATAAATGGTTAACTACTTGATGTCAGACTGGCAATCATCCTTCCTTTCTCATTGTAATCTTCACTTTCGCACCTACTGCAGGAAAAAGACAATTTCTTTGCTAAATGATTAAATTTAAATTTGTTTAATTAATTAAACATAAATTAAATTTCATTTTTAAAATTAAAAAAAATTAATTAAATGTTTAATTTCCTAAAAGCAATAAGACTGTTCCTCTTTTTGCCTTCCTTAACCTGAAATTTTTGGGACTTGCTGCTTACCAAACCAGACAAGATACTGTTGCAACAAGCTCTTGGTACTGCTATTCAGTTAGTTTCTATTCTCTGTCACACAAAGTTTTTTTTTGCTAAGTTTTTTTTTTTTTCTTTCTGTGTTGACCTGAGAGCTATAAACACATATGGCCTAAGAATACAAAAGAAGCTGGATTTTTCCTTAAAAAACAAAGGATGATAAGGGATGCTCCTGCACAGAAAAAATCTATCCATTGCCTCATGAAATAAATTATTCAATGTCTTGACTGAATTACCATTTTTTATCTAGTGCAATGGAAAAAATTCTTCTTTTAATTACTTCTTATTGACTTAGTTATGTGTCATAATGCTTTGGAGTTGAATCAACTTTCACCAGAGCAGGGTACTCTGTCTGAGCAGGTGACAATATTCTTATATAGTACATCCCCTGAAATTCTCATTCTATAATGATAAGCTGCAAGTAGAGAATTAAAAAGCTCACAGAGAATCCTGTTAAGTTCTGCATGCTTCTGTAGACAGGGATTGCAGTAGTTGATCTGATACTATCCATATAGACTGATAAAGGCTCCCACCAGCAAACCCTGCCTTCTTTTGCTATTGGCCTCTTTGGCATGCTCTGCTGCCTGCTCATCAGGCTTCCATCTCCAGCTTCCCTTTTCAGCTGGGTTTGTAACCAAAAACTTCAATTCAGCCTGGTCATGGCCCACTCAGGGCATGTTTATTCCAGCTGGACATCCTTGCCTGCCAGAATTCATTCACATTCTATTGCATTTCAAATGGTATTTTATTGGTAAGAGATGTTTGCCTCTTTGATGTTTGTATTATATCCTTCTCTGCCCTTACTCTAAAGCTGTGCTTTACTCCTAATAGGGCTAGCTCTCATTAATTTTAATCATATTAAAGGTAAAAATTCCTAATAGAAGTGTCTGAGCATTTTGTGCTGTGGATACCACATGTGTGTCTCATTCTGATGCTGGTATGTTTGCCTACTGTGCACCAGCATTTTTTTCATTTCTTTGAACAGGTATTATGCTTATTGAGAAATCACATTCCAGGAGTGTAAAAAATTAGAGTACTTAAAAATATGTCTATTTTTAAATATATTAGTTATTTTAAAACACAGAATCGCAGAATATGCTGAGTTGGAAGGGACCCAAAAAGATCATCAAGTCCATCTTCTGGTCCTGCACAACCCCATCCCCAGGAATCATCCATGTGCCCAAGAACTCTTCTTGAACTCTTATCAGGCTGATGCTGTGACCACTTTCCTGGGGAGCCCAGATGCCCTCTCGGTGAAGAGTCTTCTTCCTAATATCCAACCTACATCTCCACTGACACAACTTTAGGCCATTCCTTCAGGTCCTGTCACTGGTCACCACAGAGAACAGATCAGTGCCTGCCCCTCCTCTTCCTCTCATGAGGAATGTTGTAACTGAAGTGAGGTCTGTCCTCAGTCTCCTCCAGGCTGAACAGACTAAGGGGCCTCTGCCAGTCCTCATACAGCTTCGCCCAAGGCCCTTCACCATATTTGTAGCCTCCTTTGGACACTTTCTAAGAGTTTAATGCCTTTCTTATACTGCAGTGCCCAAAACTGTGCTCAGGACTTGCGGTGGCTGCCCCAGCTCAAAGCAGAGCAGGACAATCCTCTCCCTTGCCCACCTGGCGATGCTGTGCCTGATGCACCCCAGGACAGGGTTGGCCCTCCTGGCTGCCAGGGCACTGCTGACACATGTTCAACTTGCCAGGACCCCCAGGTCCCTTTCCATGGCATTGCTTTCCAGCGTTTCATTCCCTGCTCTATCCACACATCCAGGGTTGCCCCATCCCAGATGAAAAATCCGGCACTTTCTCCTGTTGAACTTTATATAATTGGTGATTGCCCAGACCCCTGATTTGTCAAGGCCTCTCTTCATGGCCTCCTTGCCCTCCAGGGAGTCAATACCTCCTACCAGTTTTGTATCATCTGTGAACTCAGTATCTCTTCCAGTCCTATGTCCAAGTAATTCATGAAGATGTTGAAGAGCAGAGGGCTGAGGACGGGGCCCTGTGGAACCCCACTAATGACAGGTCCCCAGCCTGCTGTTACCCCATTCACTGTAACCCTTTGTGTCTGACCTGTGACCCAGTTGCTCACCCATCCCATGATGTGTTTATCCAGCTGTGGGCTGCACATGAGGTCCAGAAGGATCCTGTGAGAGACAGTGTTGAAGGCTTTACTAAAATCCAAAGAGATGAACTGGCTTCCCTTGATCAGCTGGGTGGGTTACCTTGTCATAAAAGGAAATCAGGTTTGATAAGCAGGATTTTCTTCTCATGAAGCTGTGCTGGTTCTGACCAATTACTATGTTGCCCTTCAGGTGTTTTTCAGTACACCCATAATAATTTTCTCCATAACTTTACCAGTCACTGAAGTGACAGTGACAGGCCTGTAGTTTGTAAAAATTTTTATAAGCTTAGTTTAACACTGCATTAGAATATACGAATTTCTGAAAGTTCATTTTACATGAACTTTATATATGACATGAAGTATTACTATGGTTTCATATATTTTCATTTTTTTCCAGGTATCTTCACACCAGATTTATTTTAAGGAATAAGGAATATAAACAGCTATTTTCAGTGCTAGTTTTAAGGAATCAAAACTCATGGAGAGCAATATATTTTCCTAAGCAGACAATCCAACCCAGCAAAATATACATGAGAAAGAATCTTACAGAAAACCCTATGAAGTAAGCTTTAGTACTCTGAGACCTATATTGATCCTGTGCTCCAGACATTCTTTCTCTAACCTGAGCTACATCATGTTGAGAAGGACCGCAAACTTACATGAAGATACAGTCAATTTCATTTGTTAAGCAAGAGGTCTTAGTAAACTCTAAAAAAACCCCTTAGTTTCTGCTGCAATCTCATTTCTTCCCTACCTCTTGAGCAAGGTGGATGCAGCACTAATGAATTTGTCTGTCTTTTTCTGTTAAAAGATGATTCACAAACTGTGAAGCAATCAGCTGCTCTTGATCCAAGCAGACCACTGAGTTTTCAGCCTTGCATCATGAATACAAAGGCTCACATATCAGACTCTTGGCTAAAGCAGTACAACATTTTTATAAAATTACCAGTAGCTTAAGTTACCAGTGATTTATCATCATTAGTGGGATAAGTGGTACTTGTGTATTTTTAATGAAAAGAAACCAAACCGACGCTCAACTTCCATAAGCTGCCTACAGTCCTCCATTTTTGTGAAGTACTAGTATTGCAAGTCAGAAACCTCTGTAGTAGAGGTAGACTCTGGGGGTCTAATGGAAAAGGAAATGTTCTTACTTGTCCTTAAAACAATGGAAATACGTTGTTTATGTTTGGGCAGACACTGCCCATCCCATCTCTTTTGCTCCAAACCCTTGGGTTGCCCAGAGTAGCAAAGTAGTGTAATATCAGAAATAGTAAGAGGAAAATGATATTAATTCATCCTTTGTATAAGAGCCAAAATAAAACTTCAGCAGTATGCAATGTGGAATAACAGAGGTCCAACTTTCATTGGAAGGTGGAGGCATAAAGCTGCTATCTAAGTGGCTCCATATTGGTGCATATATATACAGGACTCCTAAGCTCGTTCTAGAATCATAGAGGCTGAACACTGGAAAAAAATTGATCACCAAAATTAGATTTTATGTCTTTTCTTTTTTCCTTGATGCTTACTTTTCCAGTGTTATTCTCATATAAATGTGTTTTCGTAGGGAGCTGTGTCCCATAAATTTACATCTTTACTTTTTATCCATTACTTCAAATGCTCACTCAAGTTTTAACCCTCTTCTTTGTGAATGCCATATTTATTTTGAATCCAGGCTTTTTTGCGTAGTCCTGGTGGGTATCAGAGTACATTTAAGGAGAGAATTTATGAGAAGTTTAGGAACTTGCTAATACCTCTCCACATCTGGAGAAAATTTTCGCACCTGGGGGGGACTGCATGGATGATGAAGGGGACCTAGTAAATATGGAAAGTGGTTTCAGTAAGAGCAGTTCAGTGACTGTGAGACTCAAGAGCCGTGATCTAACCACCTGTCAAGCTTGTAGGTACTGAGGGAGATGCTGGCTTTGCTTCGCCAACGCTCCTGACTTTGCTCAAATACCTAAATTTTTTGTTATCATATATTGAAAACTGATCTTTTACTGATCTTTCAGTCTTGTGTTTGTTTTCTCTGTGGGAGCTTGAGATGCTTGTGGAAAGAAATCTCGCTTGTTATGATCTACAACCATTACCAAATCACAAAGCACAGAAATCAATACCCCAAACCTCAGCGAAAATAACACAGACTTGCATTAAAATGCACAAAACATGCAAGTTTTAGTGTCACCTTTGCTCCAAAGTGAATTTGCTTTTGCTGTCTTATCATACTAGCTTTTTTCCCTCCCACTCTGTCCCCAGCCCATGTTTGTTGGTTGTGACTAGAGCTCAAGACAATGTAAAAACCAGAAGCAGTAATTGCATGCAGGGATGGGGGCAGAACTCCTGAACATAATTGGATAAAAATGGTTCTGTGATCCCTTAAAGGGAGACAAACACTTCAGTTGCTGATTGGCAGTAGAAACAAACCTTTGCCCTGAAAACAGAATTGAACCATGTTGCCTGGCAGACATATTAATTTCCTTCTCAGGGGAAAAGTAAATGGATTGCTCGGGAGTTCTATGCTTATCAAGCAACTAAGACAGTCTAAAACTATTTGTTTTCCAGTTTCTGTTTACATGTGATCAGGTTCGAAAGACATTTATATAACAAAAGCATTTATAAATTCTGCATTTTTGAATTGGAGACTTTTTTTTCTGTGTCTTCTGCTGCAAATTCATGTGTAAAGTAGGTATTAGCAAATTGCCTGTAGGGTTATATTTTTAGTGCAGCATTGAAATACCTCTTTAGATTTTTGTAGCAGCAGGGATTTTAATTTTCATCTATTGCCCCCAAATAGTTTACCATCACATTTACTTGCTATTAAATCTGGTAAATTTAAAGATGTTCAATTTTTTCTGCATTATAACCATCTTAATTTTTACATTTTTGCAACTCTATTATTAGGCAGATGGTTAGAGTCTTAATTCATTGTAGATACACAGTAGTTCATTCTTCTTAAAAACTGAGTCCATTAGATAGCTATTTTCATATTTTACTTTTTTTTCTGAAAAATCAACTCACAACAAAAAAGCCTTACAAGAAAACTACCCACATCAAGCAGTACAGATAAGAAACCATTGCTGTGGATGTTTATTCTACTATTAGTTTTGATCATATGGTGCTACAGAACTATTGCAAAGATTTTATAAATGGCCACGGAATCTTCTTTCAGCGAGAGAAATTCACCACAGTTTGCCTTTCAGATTATAACCTACCTGCTTTGTACAAAAGAATACTGCTCTCTAGTGGAATATGGGAAAAGATTGCATGACCTCACCACTTAGCTGCCTCTGCCTGCATTCTTAGCTTTTTGCAGATGAAAGGCAGCTTAGCTTTGTCCTAGAGTTATGACATGTTATGATATATGGCTACAATTACTGTGATACTATACTGTGAAGTGGCTTTTCTTTTGTAATCAAGTAAGAGAATTTTTTTCCCCTGCAAACTCTTCTGTAAATTGGAACCAGTGGTGGGTTTTTTTTTTTTTCCTTTTTTTTCTTTTTTTCTTTTTTTCCTTTTTTTTCTTTTTTTTTTTTTTTTGAGAACACTGATGTCTATATCAAGAGTGTGGAACTAATAACTATTTAATTTAGAGGGGAACTCATAATAATTTAGCTGGCATAAGGTTAATTTGGAAATGATTAATAGCTACATTTCTACGGCTGGAAATTTTAATAATCTCTCTCTCTGGAATTTATAGTGATAATACTTTATATTCAGGATTTGCTTTCTGTTGTGATCATTGCCTCCTTTGGAGTGTGAAAGGTTTTCTGAAGCAGGGATCAAGTTGTACAAATCGTTCAATACATTCTGTCTGTCTCAGCGGGTGGGACCCTGTGAGAACACACACGCACGCACAAAATGTGATGCTTTCAGTTTCCTTCCTCCAGGGCTAGCTGTAGATCTGTCATCTGTTTGGCTAGACGTGATGGGATCAGGGCTCCTTTGACAGCATTAATCGCTATCACTACTCACAGCAAGCCTGCAAGCTAGTGAATTGACATGCTGGACATACTTAAAATAGGAATGTAGTGCAGGACTGAAACCTAGCTTGGAATGTGCTGTAAGTGTGCATTCAAAACAGGCATTCACTGCTTTGAGGTATTACAATGTTAAACCTGGAGCCAGCTGTTTTCTGAAGATTTATTTTCAACATGTCTTGTCCCTTAGGCGCTGGAAACTAACTTAAAACATCATCTGCAAAAGAGCTGGTTAGCCAATGCCTGGAGTGCCTGGTTTTTGTTTTGTTTTCTGGAAATGGAGGCAGTCACACTAGGTTAATGCAGGAATTTTCTGAATAGCACCTCACTGAATAGCTGCTTAAGGCACTTAGTTTTCAGAATGAAAATAGAGGTGTGCGAAGAGATCTGTAAATAAATACAAGATTTTTTTCCTTAAAAGAAAGAAGTGAATTGCAACAGTTATAAACTACATCCCCCCTATCCCACTGAACCAAACTGAAAGAATCACGAAACACAGTAAAACAAAAAAAAGGCCTCCTGAAGCAGACAAGGAAAGTAAGCATAGGATGGTTGCCTCAGAGGTTTTATTCCTTTCTTTACTGAAGAGTGTCCTCACCATTCAAGTGGGGATTAGAAACTTAGAAATTTCTAAATACCAGTTTAGAAATTTGTGGGATACCACAATTCATTGGCAGCTATACTGAAACCAACATATCAGAAGAATAGCTCCTCTTCTGAGAAACTCAGAGTATTTCAATTTGTTCTGATTTATGCTGTTGACTAGTCATTAACAATTTTGAAAAACTTTGACTATTCACAAATCTTAGCAATAGGAACAGTTTCCACATATATTTTATTCAGTAATGTGGTATATTTTATTCAGAGAAACTGCTATGTTGCCATCACACCAAAATGGAGGTTTTCTCTTTTGTTTGGTAAACATAGATAGCTATTCATGGCTATGAATTTCTGCTGCCAGAAATTAATTCCCAAAGTAGAATAAACCCCCCCAAAAATTGTAAATGTATCATTGAAACATGGAGGGGGTTAGGATGAAGAGATTATTGTCTTCTTTTACTGGAAAGGAAATTAAGGTAGAAAGAGTAGAAGATGAAGTGTAAAAATTATATAAGATTTGCACTGGCACTGGGAACAGAATCCAGATCCTTTGCCTCCTACTCCTGTGCATTAACTGGAGTATTATGCTTCCTTCCCTGGAGTATTTACAGTCATTCATTTCCACTGGTAGTGGAGAGGTTTCCTGGGGGTGGGAAGAAAAGCTATAAATGAGGAGTACAAACAAAACCATCTGGAATAGAGGAAAACAGAAGCAGAAATCATCTGCAAAATCTGGTACAGTGATACAGAACAAATAATGAACTATGGGTATCATGCGATAGTTTTAATGCATATTAAAGCACATATAGCGGAGAGATCCTCGATAGTTCTCAGATGTCTTTAGCACTCAAACTGCAGGATACAAAATGCAAGTATTCATTCTTTGTCATGATGGCAATATTCAAGTTATACATCAAGGCTTTCGCTGTGTAGTAGGTGATAACAGAAAGACCAGGGTTTCTCCTGAACAAACTTTCCATACATGGTGTTACTACTGGAAATGTGGTTTCTGATAGAGTGAGAAAAATGTCCTTCTGCTTCAGTACAAAATATTGACATTTTCTTATTGGCTCAGTAATAACCATTAATTAATTGGGATGGATGATTGTGAAGCACGTTAAACATAATAAACACTGTTTAAGTGCCAAGTAATATTGTTATTGATTTACAGTTCCTTTTGCAAACATCAGGGTTTTACAGAATAAGAAAAACAATAATTAGAACAGCACATGTTGGTTTTATTTTTTAAAGTTGAATTATATGGGTAAATGACAAAACAGTTAAGAGTGAAAAAAATCTTTCAAGCCAACATTCAAAGGAAGTCAGGGAGTTAGCTGTTCAGCTTTCATCTCAGAGAGTGCAATGAAATCAGAAACAGATGAGAAAAGCCACATTCCCTAGAATAGCACATAGTAAAGTTGATAGATGAGGTAATACATCAAAAAACTAATTATACGTTCAAGATGAACTTTGAAATGTCTTTAAAGCAGAGTAGAATCAAAATAGCCTTCTTCCACACATCTCCTACTCTTATTGGTCACAACCCCTAGATATGCACATGAAAACATTCCTTTTCATATGGACGTGCCTCATATTAAGTCCATAAAGTCTCATGTCTAAGTCCATAATTTCCACAGCATAAGCAGTGAGTACGTACATCAGACACACATGGTGAGGAAAAATACTTGGTGTTTCCAAAGCCAGAGACTGGAGATGAGGCTTTCAGGACACATAAGGACTCTAAAAAGATGCAAGTGTTTGCTAATTTCTAACTTGCTTTTGTTTTTCTTCTTCATTCTTCCATCTGTAAACTATCCTAAAATATTGTTGTATCAACCATAAAGACTTTTACAAAATGCACAAGAATTTTCAGTGTGCATTTGGAAAAAGGAAATGCTGGAGGTTTATATCCCGTAGGGAGTAATTGTATATGCTTTAAGTGCTAAATTTTATCTGGAGATATCTACTTCAAAAGCATGTGTATGTAGGAAAGACTTTGATGTTACATCTGTCTTCTGTGACCTCTCATACTATTTCTTCACAATATTTAATATAATGGCCTTACAGACTATTTTGAGCATCAGTATGACCTTGGGCAGTGAAATATAAAGAATGAAAACAGACTACTACACAGTTATCAGACTGGATCTTGTATCCAGAACTGTGTCTCCAAGGTTTCTTGAGTTCACATTAATGTTTTCAATTCAGGGCAATTCAGATGCTTTAGACCAGAATTGTTCTCAGAGCTCCTGAAAATTTCCAGATCACAAGTTTGGAGGCATGTGCTAAATTCAAATGAAACAGCAGATCGATTATCAAAGGAAGCAGCTCTTGACTTGCCCCTTCATTGTAACATTATAATAACTTTACTCTTATTGTCAGTGCGTCAGTAGCTCATGTCCAAATTCTAAATAACATTTCTCAGAAAGAGAAAAGAATGCACAGGGAAAAGTGAAAGGAATGCAACAATGGAAGTACTAAAAAAGGCAGGATTTAGCTTGGAATCTCCAGAGCTCATTAGCCCCCAAGCTCAAAAGCTGTCAGAAGGGCATTTGGCATTAATATTGTGGTTAATACAGTGTTTAGAAGTTATACTGACTTTCTTTATTGACTATGAGCTGTACAAGTTACAGAATTTGCAACAGTACCATGGACATGGTATTTAGATTGCATTTCTTATTGGTTTATAATATTCTGTTGTTCGGAAATGTGACTCAGTAGTCTTAGATATTTCAGATATTTTTATCTGTGACCATGAGAAACTGCACTCATGGCTGTGATGGGTTGGAAGAATGGACTGCTGTTTCATAAGTCCAGTGAAGTCCAAAGGAAGTGACTATTTAAGCTCTTGCTTAGTCATAGCAATAAGGAATTATTAAACTTCTGTTATTTTATATTCCTAAAAAGGAATATAAAAAAAATCTTAACATGGGATTTTTAGGTTTTTGGTTTGTTTTTTGTTTTTTTTTTTTCATCTATTTGGGCTCCTAGGAGGACCTTACTGTGCTGCTTAGGAATTTTTTTTGAGAACTGATTCTCAAGCATCTAATACAGATGACCTGAAGAAAGCCTACAAGAGAGCTGGAGAGGGGCTTTTCACAAGAGTATGTAGTGATAGACAAGGGGTAATAACTTTTAACTGAAAGGTTAAATATTAGGGAGAAAATCTCTAATGTGAGTATGGTGAGAGACTGAAACGAGTTGCCCAGAGAAATTGTGGATACCCCATCCCCAGCAGTGTTCAAGACCATATTAGATGGGGCTCTGAGAAGCCTGGTCTAGTGGAAGGTGTCCCTACCCATGGCAGGGGGGATGTTGGAACTAGAAGATCTTTAAAATCACTTCTAACACAAAGTGATTATGTGATTCTATGTAAAAAAAAAAATTAAAGATTTTTTTAGGGTAGGGGTGATGCTTCCAAATGGATATTAATCTCTGGTCATAACTAATGAAAAAGTTTCTACTAAATCCTGAGAGATAATATTGGAGGAGATCTAAGCTTTGTCAGAGTTTGTCTAGCTTTTTCATTTGACTTTAAAAAGGGTATGATTCAGTCAACAGAATAGAAGAACAACTAATACTAAAATGGATGCTGTATGTTATACTTCAATGCTGATCTGTAAGATCATTTAATGATCATTTAATGAGAAAATGAGAGTAAAATGATACTTACTTATATTTATTTTGATTCCTGTTCATAAAGCAAATTGGCAGATCAACATAAAGATGGTCTTCTATTGTTGAGATCAGTATAGAGAAATTTACTAAAAATCCTGTTGTCTTTTTCCTGTAGTGCAACATCCCCTTGATTGTAATATTGGGGAAAGGTAGAATCAGATACCAACACTTCATAGTGTTTCTAACTGTCAATTTCTACACCAACTTTTAGTTGAAAGTCAATTAATACTCAAAAAGCACACTGTTTAATCTCAAAATATAAATTTTCACTCATGGTACAAGACTTTACAAATGCCAGAGCCTGGTGACAAGTTCTAGCATTCCTAACTAAAGGAGAAATTATCAGGTCTGCTAATTGTCTTCCTTGCATGGAATGGCATCAGATTTCCAGGCATCTGGAAATCCTTTTTCTATTGCTCCTCTCAATCATGGTAATCAACTTCTAATTAATACAAATGAAAAGGAGAAGGTGAGAACTTTCTTACCAACTGGTTATCTTCTGTGAAACTCATCTTTTACATTATCTGAAGCTTTCCTGTGACTGGGTTTGCATTGTTATGATAATGTATTTCTAAGAAGGTGGCAGAAGTGCTTGATTTTTTACCTCAGTCGTTTGGAGAAAATTCTTAATTTTTGCACCCCTGTAGTTTCTGTACCACTGCAATTTCTATTGTTTCAATGGTTTGAAGCCAATGTGCAGCAAGTGAAATAAACTTTTGAATTACACTGGTAGTGGAATGTACCTCAATGAGCTTTTAGGTATTATAGTATAGATATTTCTAAAGATAGAAAGTTTTGATTTTATATGATTTATAAATATCTGCCACTGACTTCTAGACAAAGAAGAATCCTTACTTCACATCAGAATTTAGATTAAAAAAATCCCTGAGTTCAAAAGAGTTGAAATGAAGTAAACTTAGTCCCTTAGAAGCAAATAGAAGCCAAACTTTCTCCCTCAATGTTTTAACAATATTCACTATTAAAGTTGACAGTTATTAAAAGTTAAATAAAATAAAACTGTCTTGATCTGCTGGTGAATATAACAACTGCTTAAACCATGAACAATTCATAGGTCATTTTGAAAATCAAGTTTCAGATCTCAGACTGCGTAATAAGTTAAAAAATATCTCTAAACTTCCTGGTGAAAATTACCACTCCAAAGTTCTTTTTTTTTTTTTTTTTTTTTTAACTTTATTGACAAAAGACCAATGTTCTTCTCTGGAAAAGGTTATAAAAAGGTTATAAAAGCTTTATAGGTGATATGTAGTGACACGTAGTCATCTGTGGAGGTCAGTACATCTAACTCTGCAGATAGCAGATATGTCACATATCCACTATTACTTTTTGTGTTAAACTAATAAAAAGTAGGCACACCTTTTGGGCATACATTTTAGAATATGCAGTGTGTGCTGACTGACACCAGAAAGCTCTTACAAACTTAAGTGTGTTCTATATTTCAGTCTACATATTATTACAATATGGCAAGATATTTCCTTCACTGTTTGCAGGTCTTGGAAAATTTTGCATAAAAAGCATTTAATTTTTATCCCATTGTTTCTTGTTCCTGATTTTCCTCTGACCATGCAATTGATTTCTATTTTTTTAAATGCTAGAAAAACTTCCCACTCTAAAAAGTGGGATTATAACATTTTAGTATTTGATATGTATGATTTATTGAAGATACACCAGACCTATTAACCGTGATAGTCTGGACCATATTAGAAAAAAGGTTTAATCCTGTTTTATTCTTCTGTTCACATAAAATAATGTGGAAAATATGCTAAACACAGAGTTTATTTTCAAGATGCATCTGAATCATCCTGATTAACAGATGTTCTTAAAGTTTGTGGACAGAATTGTATGGATTTCTTGAATGCAACTTTCATCTCTGTACATATTACCAGAGTATATTTTTATGTGCTCAATTTACTGTTTCTTTGTATGAGTTCCTTCCCAGCTCTGCCAAGTGTACTCCAATGTTGAATTTACTGTTAATATGGATGGATATTGCAAAATAGCCAGACCTCCTACTAGGTCAAATCAGCACTACAGCATATTAATAATTACTTTCTTTTTCTTTTCCTTTATTTGTTTTTGTTTTGGCAATTTCGTGACCCTGTTGAAGTTGACTCAAGTTTTTTACTCATTCTGTGTCTAAAGTCCTGCAGATAAGATCATAAAGGTAAAAATATATAGGAGTTGATAAATGTGCTGCTCTGTATTTCTGAGAGATTTAACATCTTGACACATGACCTGCCCTGCTGACATTATTTGTAATATGCTTTACGTTATTTCAATAAATTGATAGCTTAAGCTTAAAAGCTCTAAAATGCTCAAGATGAATTTATCTAGGATGTGCTGTGATGATCGTGCTTTTGTTTAATCTCTACACAGCTATGATAATGCTGTCATTTCCAATATGCTGCTAATTTTGATGCAGTCCAGTGCATGGTTTTACCTAGTGTTGTTCAGTACTGAGAAAATTAAAACCTGAGAAACAAACAGACATATCTCAGAAAGCAGCTGTTTGCTGTTAGACAAATAACTTCAAAGAACTGCAGGGAAAAAAAAAGTTTGTTCCAGTTTTGTCATTGATTTTCCACATTGGATACTTTGATAAGTAAATAATCTGTGTCCCAGGCTACAAATGGGATTATTGTTTCAGACCTATCTTCTGGAGGATTGCTGTATTTCTAAATAATGTAAATCTGCTCAGGTACTATGATGCTGAGAATGCAATCATAACAGTAAGAGAAAGATGCAGACATTTAAGGAGTTCCTTTTGGGTTCAAAATCCAAGGATGAGTAGAAAATTCTGGTATGTAGGACACTGGTTTGGAGTTAAGAATAAGAATACTCATCTTGATTTTGGCTGCAATTTACAAGCTTTGAGCAAGTTACTGAACCATCAGCGCTTCTCAACCATGAAATTTGAATATTTCTCTTACGTAACTTACTTTGATATCTATGAATAAACGGAGCAATATAGGTTATTGGCGTTCATACTACAGTCATTTCAAATAAAATGGAATATGTGCTATACAGGACACTACCTAATAGTTCAATGTGATTTAAAGGTAACTTTTATTTTAAAAAAATCATCATCTTATGCAAAATCTCTCTCAAAAAGACAAAAAAAAGGACATCAAAAAGACATTTGGCTGCTCTCCTGTAACCGTACTGCCTAATTACAAGTTACAACCCCATATTTTCCTTAAGAAATATCTTTAAAATAAGCTTCATGCTGGAATAATATTTTTCTGCTTTTTTGAAATGTCAGTTCCAGGTATATGTATAAATTCATGTACAAATTCATTATTTATTCAAGAATTCAGTTCCTGCTTAATCTCTTATTAGTGACAAACAACTCAAGTGGAAAGAGAACTTGTTTCACAGTGCTTTCTTTCTCCTCAGAGAAAGAAGTTTTTTATTGAAGGTCATATTCTGCTTATAATTATGTTAAAAATATGGAACTTGATGACAGTTACTTAGTCCAAATATATATCTGAAAGAAACTATTCAAAGGTTTGGACCAGGCTCATATATATTATTGCCAGGTGCAATAAGAGAAGGAGAAGAAAGGGAGATGCTGAAGAGAATAAGCATCTTCATATTGTGGAAGCTGGAAGAGATATCCAGGAATGATCATGTGTTCAGGTGATGCTGCATTTTGGGGCTGGGAAAGCAGCCCCATCACTTAGCTAGTGAAGAGTGAAAATATATGTTAGTTCTCCCTCACACCTGACATTGCCACATCATATGGGCATTCAGTCCTATATAAACAAAGCCACGTCTTCTGTGCTTCCTGAGGTCTGCCCTTCAGCGCAGATACAGTAATCTGATGAGAATGATTTGACTGGTATTCTAAAGAGTTTAGATGACATTGCAGTACTCAGAGTTGCTTGAATCTGAGTTCCTGATGACCTGGGAAATCCTAATATTGCCTTCATAATCGCTAGATACCACTCACCATAACTTCCTGCTCTCTGAAACTTCCTACTGAAAAGATTTGGGATGTATTTGGATGATATTGTACTTATCTCTCATACCAGCAACTGATTACAGGGTACTCAAAAGTATTGTTAAGAACAAATCTATTTTGTATTTTAGCCATTAAATCTTTTCAGCCATTTCCACAGTGAAGAATGGGACAGAGCAGCTAAGTTACTGCCACCCTACAAGTAAAACTGCTGGAGCTGTTCTTGTCCTCCCTGCCTTTCCTCCAACTCCTTCCCCATCCTCTCCCCCCTGCCATTTAAAACAGTGTGAAGCAATTATGTTGGGGCTAAATTTGTAATGCTTAATCTCAGTCCAGAAGAAAAACATTTTTTAAGAGTTAATAAATGCATTCCAAATTTCCATAGTGCTGGGATTCTTGTATGGCTGTGAGTCCAACACATAAGTAGCTAGAACTCAGTTACATCTGTGTTTAGAAGTCACTCTGCTTGGCTAGATGTATACTTGTTGTTAAATGTTGACTAACATGAAAGCAAAGTCCTAACTGAGGTTTTGTGGGAGATTTTGTTTGGTTGGTTTGGTTTAATAATTGCAAAAAAAGATCTAGAAGAGTAGGGTTTTTTATTATTTTTCCTTTCTTGTTTATTAGAAAAGCAGATCCTTTCTAGACTTCTTCAGATGAGTGGAGGCTAATGAGGTTATAATATATGGTATACTCTGGAACTTATGGCAGGACAGACCATAACCTCCACTAGCCTATGATTTCTTGTCTGTAGAGCATACTAGTATGTCATAACAGAGGAACTGGGCATAGGCAGTACACTTCCCTTACTCTGCCCTCCCAGCTTCAGCAACCAAGATATAGATTCTTCCTGAGTTCAATTCTGTTCTTAGACTGATCATCCCAGTGATTAAAGGTATGTGAAGATTTGAGAAAGAAAACTTTGAAACTGTCTTGGGATAGCTAACTAGGAAGAGAGACACCTTCATGCAGGTGATATTTATCCTTTCCTCAGCACTAGAAGTTTGCTGAGAGTGAATAACTGTGCAGGAGAACAACAAAGTCATGGTTTCAAAATATTCCACTGTGTTTAGTGGAGGAGGAGAGCTTATGTAACTGCAAGGAAAAACTGAAGATGGAAGCTTGATTTTTTGACTATGCTGAAAAATACAAACAAGTTGAAAAAGAGAAAAGCAGTTCAAAATTCATGTGAAAAATATTATCCACAATATAATAACCTTTATATAATAAAATAACTTTTATTAACCTTTTTGGAAATGTACAAAATGGTACTTTGAGTACATGCTAAATGTCATGCTTTTGAGATTTGTAAGTGCTACAGTTGGTCTAGTCATATTTAAAATAGCTGCTGAGCACCAGCTGGAGCTGAACACTTGGAATCAGTATATAGGCTAAGGTATCTGTATTTTTCATTGGCATCTCCTCCAGCACTCTTCTTTTGACCTTCAACTAAGGAAGACTGTCAGTCTGAATAAGTGTTTCCTTAGCTAAAACATGCAGCACATCAGGAAGAACTGAAAGTCTACAAGTTCCAAATTTCCGCCTACTGTTTGCAAATTAAATACAAATGTGAACAGCAGGAGGCTGACTTTTAAAACAGACAAGTGTTACCACACATTTATATGATGGCTCCACTTCAAATCTCTATATTGGCTTCCCTTCACCTTCTGCATCTAATTAAACTCCTGCTTCCTGATTTATGGTTGTCCTATGGCCTCTGCAGCATGGCACAGAGAGGAAACTTATGGAGGCAACAGAAAAAAATTTTGAAGGAGCAAACACAGAAAAAGTGAGAGAGACTATAATCACTAGTATAATCACTAGTGGGGCTTTAAGAGACAGTCGAAAACTGTGTGGTGACCTTTAGAATTGAACAAGTCAGGGAAAACAGTAGTTCCTCTTTATTTTGCAACTCAAAGTTTTACTAATGCCGTGTCTAAGGACATCCCCCATGTCTTTCAGACTTCTGCTAATTAGCTGTCTGTGTAGTATATACATTCAACTATTTCTTGCTTTTTATTTTTCTCTTTACTTCCTACCCTAAATTATTTTCTCATTCATATCCTCTTTTAACATACTACCTATGATAATATTCTAGTGTTTCCTCTGTTGCCCATAAAAATCTTTACCTGATCTACTTGAGCTATTTCTGTTCTTTCTTTCATTCTTTTTCTGCCAAACTTTACTAGCTTTCTCTATAAATATATTTGCTGTCATTTATCTTTAGATGCTAAAATTTCACCTTTATATCAATTTTCCTAAGGTACTATTATTCTGTATTTCCATCTCCATAAGTCATGATCTGAACATCACTGTTTTTCTTCTTGCTATCACTCTTCAATCATCAGTGTAAATGCAATCGCCATCTAGTTTGAAGATGGTCACTCTTGTAATCTTGTGAATATAGCACTATAGACCTTTTTCTCGGGGTATGGTTGACAAATAGTATAGAAAAATTATTCTTAGTGACTTTATGTCTGAAGATAGAACTATATTATGGACTAATATTATGAAGGTGTAAGATTAATCCTAGCTTCAAGATGTATTTTGGTTTCAGAGTGCAGAGAGAGACTGCTTTAGAGGCTTCTGGTAGTAATCTATACATTTCTATCAAAATTATGTACTTCCTAAAAATTTTTCAAGTCCTTGATAATATTCCCACTACTTTTTGAAGCTTCTTGTTGTTTACCTGCAAAATTTACATAAATCTTTGTTCAGAAAGTAAGAACTAGCATGGTTTTCAGCAAGAACAGGATTTTTAGCCTATGCTTTTTAAATCCTGTCATCATGTCCAAGCATCACTTCAGGGAAGCTGTGATACTTGTCTGAAAGAACCTCTTTGGGAGGGAGGGAGGGAGGGAGAGAAGGAGGGAGGGACAACATATCTAATGGATGCATTCATGCCTGCTTCTTAGGATGGATTATGTATGCATATGTGTGTGAATAAAAAATAATTGTTTTGTAATGTAAGAAATAATTTATTGTCTGACAAGACACCTAGCTCTCCATGTATTTTAATATCTAGTTACTGGGTATTGAAATTTAAAGGAACAAGAAACCATCATTTATAAAACTTTGATTTCTCTGGGAGGTAATTTTCTGATAACTGGGGAAACCTGAAACTCCCAGTTTTATCTCCTGGTTCTCATTTCAGTGGTCTCAAACTTGAGACATATCAATGAAGTAGTTAAGGATCTTTTTACCAAATCAGACATTTGTAGGTACTTAGTCTGTGGTAGTATGGTTCTTACATCTCGGAGTCTCCTTGACAATGTCAAAAGTGAGAGACTATTTTTAGTAGTGGATATGGAGCTGAATAAAAGAAAAAAATGTGACTTCTGATGAGAGTAGCTTGTACTTTAGAGGTATACTTTTCCCTTTATTTCAGCAAGTTTTTATTTTCTTTTTTTTTTTTTTTTTTTGAAGACTTTTTTCTGGATTAAAAGCCTCTGGTAGCATTCACTTACATGGTTGGATTGGCTCTTCAGCTGTATGGAATGTGATCGAAAGAGGTTCTGCTTCAAGAATGGCTCTTGAACTTGGGCCAATCCGCTTTTGACAAACCAGAGTATGGGGGATATGTGTATGTGCAAGCATCTGTGTCCTTTATTCTGTTTCTTTAAGGTCTGTCTGATTCTGGAAAAAATAAATGTAACAATGAAACTTAGAGTCGCTAGGATTACAGAAGAACTAAACAACCATTAGCTATATCACCCAATCTGCTTGATAGCATAGCTCATGGGTAATGAGACATTAATTCAAGGCCAATCTAGATTTCATGGGCTAATGTGATAGGGGGAAAAAAAGGCATAAGGTTATAAAATGACGTTTCGGAGGAAACTGAAGAAAAATTTGAATGTAAGAGTATGGCAATCTCACTGGCGACCCTTGAACTCTCAAACTACTTTTGACTAGTAGTATAATCCTTAAAATTTCAAGTATTAAGTCATAATACAAGAAACTAATTCTGTGTCTGTTCATACTTCCCTGTATATTGTTAAAAAAAATTAACATATTGTTATGATTATTTTCCTGTGCTGGATAGGTATGTGTATGTCTCCTTATTTATCTTTCTCATGCATGTGTGTGCAGATATATGCACTTGAAAATAATATGTCCCCTAGAAATGTAGAAGACAGTCTTTAACTGTATTTTGGGAGATTAGTATAAATATGTTAGGCATAGACTTTAAATAGATGTTAGGTGCTTAAATACTTTAACCAGTATCTGGTCGGTTCTGGTATTATGGGTATTCATTTTGTGGCCTCGATTTTGAGATTTCCAGACTTCCACAGTATAAATTGTCAGCATGAGGCTGATGTTGCACCTTATTTTTTTTTAATTTTTAAATATATAAGTGGTCATTTCAGCTCTATCTTTTACAGGTTCTTTTGGAATTCACAATACCTTTGCAGGCACAGATGGAGTGTTATGTTGGATGGAACTGTAAAAATTTAGCTTGGAATACCTCTGGGGAAGATGGTGGGGAGGCAGTCTTGGCTTTCTTGGTGGTGAAGATAAATAATGGATTGATCCAGTTTTATTCCAGGTAAGAGCTTCTCCCTGTTCACTCAACAACTTGCATCTCAAATCTTTATCTTCTTCAGACAAAGCCAATTATTCACCTTTTAAATAATTATTCTGTTTTGTGTATATCCTTTGTGCTTGCAATTTCTGCTCTTTCCATTGATGTGAGCTCATTTGAATCCTTTCAAAGGTAAAATTAGATTTAAAAATTAACCTACCAATGACAGAGGTTTGAAATCATCAATTTTCTAAAACAGATTAGGACTCACATTGTATTTTTCAATTGGAAGTTACAGAAAAGTAATGAGCAGCCAGAAGTAGAGCATCTTTACTGACACAAATAGAGCTAGAAGAGGACACATCTATGATTTTAGAATTCCCCTTGATTGCACACAAATTAAGGTCAAGAGCAGAACGCTAGTAAATTTTCAGTGTTGAAGTGTCATCCCAGAAGCTTTATTTTATGACTCCTGCTGTGCACAACTCCAAGGCAAGCTTTTAAAGCCATAGTGCTTCTGAGGTGAAAGTATATATGATTCACACATTAATATCTCCATGAATAAACCTTGCTATAGCTCACAATGAGTAAGAGAGAGGTAATGTATGTTTGTGCATGGCTAACAGCCCTATAAGCTCAAGTGTTGGTGGCTCTAGATACATTTGTTTGGAGCAAGTTAAAAGGCACATCCATTTAATTCAAGTCCAATAGTGGTAACCATTGGTTTTAGTTGACAGAGGAGCTGAGCCCAAAGGCAGCTTTTCCTTTTGTTATTTTAAAAAAATTAAAAATGCTTCAAATGAAAAAAAAAAGTTGCTTCAATACCCCTAAAAGGAGTTTAATGAAAAGAACTTGTCAAAATATATGTTGCAAAAACTTTCCTTGTTGAATTTTTTTGAGCTTCAGTTTTCAACACTTTCTTCAGTGTTACAGAGATGCTGCATATCTTAACTTGGCTGTCCCTAGTTCTTGATGTGTGAAATTCCTCATAGATGGGTCAAAGCAAATTTTGAAGAAGAGGCTGGTCCTTCTTATAAGCTATCACCAAAGAGCACTTAGAAAGAAGCAAATATTGAAAGCTGATTATATTTATGTTACACAAAGAACTGGCTCTTATTCACATGGCCAGGCAATTTGTTTTCTGTTAAATCTGAATTTTCTTTCACCAAGCCTGAGCTTATTGCACACATCACTGGAGAAAAAGCACCTTGCTGAATAAAAGAATCAGTATTTGTTCCAAAATTATAATTATGAAGTGTCATGTAAGTAAAATTTTATAAGGCTGGTGTGTGGGAAGAGGTCATATATCTCTAATTTCCACCTTTGTCATAAGTTCTCCTGGAGGACTTTTTGGGTTTATCAAAAATTATTCATGTGTCATTATTACATATTCCAGAAAGATGGTACTGCTGAAACTCAGTGCTTGGACAGGCTTTTTTATAAGGAGGTCTGGAACTGTTTTCCTCAAAAAAAACCAGTGGGTAACCAAGTTTTTGGTTGGTTAAAAAAAATGTTTCAGCCAGTTCAAAAGTTGTGGAATCTCCATCCTTCATTGTGTTTTCAAAACTGAAATAGAGAGAGCCATTGCTAAGCCGGAGTTAGCATTGGATATCTTTCTTTAAAGCAATATTCCTGAGACTAAGTCTCACAGTTGAAGAACAGAAAGTGGGAAGGGAAGCAATTTACAGGGGAAAACTTGGCAAAAAGTTTCAAGAAATTGTTCCCTTAATTAGTTTATTTTTTATTGGAAAGTAAAGTGTTAACATAGGAATCAGCTATTTCTGAGTGAGTGAACCCTGCAGAGAGACTGGGATCCACTCTCCTCATTTAAATATCCTAAAGGTCTTCCCATGTCACCACTCAGTTTATTCAACTACCCAAAGAAGCGGGAAAAGCAGAATCTGCTAGATCCTTCTTACTAATTTCTATTTTATTTTGTTTAGTTAAATTTAAATACTAATTTCTAAATCTTTTCCTATCCCTGTCATTAATCCCCAGTCTCACTGCTAATACAGTCAGTATATTCAGCTTTTCTAACCAATTCAATGGGAATGCAACTAGCCACTTCTTATGCCTCTCTTTTATCCACTGATACAATTACAGAAGTCCATTTTGGGCAAAAATAATGTATTGGACGAGTGAAAGAAAAAAAAACATCCACAGTATACGTAAATTTGACTGCAGATTTGTAATCAGATTTCCTACCCGCACAGATTTTCTTCATACCAGTTAGGAGTCTTATTATCTTAATTTCTGTGCAGACGAACTGAGAGCAACTAGCCAATAGTACAGCCTTCTTGTTTTGCTTCCAACAGAGAAGTTATTCATCAACAGAAATGCCAGCTCAAGGGAGTTCCAAATGAATGGAAAGACCAAAACAAATTCTGTCAGGATACTCCTTGAGCCTATCACTTCTAAATCATATTCCTTGATGAATATTTCAATCAATTAGTTGGCAGTTTATTTGATCCACATTTTTCACAAAGTCTACTGTGTTTTAGCTCGCTACCCCGTTGGAACACATCTGTCAACAATGACTAACTCAGGTAACCTAATTCAGAGCTAATGTATGTTTCTGGAACTGAGGAAGCACTGCAGGGGAATCTCCCCTGGGACATCTCACTGTCTGATTGGTACAGGTTGTCTTGAGCCTTAAGAGTGGCTTACTAATATACCCTTATTAGCAACACTTTTTTTACCTTATCATCACACCTATGTCTTAAAACTATGTGTGACCTTTTTAGGAAGGGAAGCCTGGTTTGTTCGTGTGCCCTCATCAAGATGGAACAGTACATTCGGGTGGAGCAAGAGAATGAAAAATAACAACCCATGTTCTTCAGAGTTCTTCAGACTTCTTCACTGTGCCTTCCTTATCAATTTTCTATGATATCCAAGCATCCATGCACAATTTTTTTATATTATTAACCATTCTTTATAAGCATCTTATAAAATTCTACACAACTGGAATGCTCTTTACATTCCTTTTGCAGAAATATAGGTAGAAAATCTCTGTTCTGAATAGTTATTTTCGAGAGCATATTACCTTGCATTTTGTCTTGATCCTGAGCTGGTATTCCAGCAATACAGTAAAGACAAACTAGTTATATGACTTCTACTATTATGTTTTCCTTTCTGTGGTCAAACCTGATGAATCCCTTCCAACAGAATATTCTCTGAATCTGTAAATCTGTGAACATGGATCACATTTGCACTGCATAGTGATCCATAATAATTGTTAAAAGCAAAAGTTATCCATAAATTCCTTAAAGAATGAACAAGTTTTGGTTCCACCCTATGTGAAACAAAAATCAATATAAATTCTCTGAATTTTGGTTACTGAGCTATTGCCTATTAGGTAACTCACAGACCATGTTGTTAATTCAATACTAACAAAATACTTCTATAGCAGAAGTTTCCAGAGGATTTAGGTCCCTTTACTCTGCTTACTTACATGGCTGAAGGTGGCCTTTAATACATGAAGGGCCTTTTTTTTTCTGATTTCCAATAGCACAGTGACACAGACAACAAATTCTACCCAGCTTATAACAATTAAGTTTTACTCTGAGCAGGCACAGAGGTGCATTTCCTAGGAGAGCAACAACTCCAGATATCATAGGCACATATGACATGAGTCAGTCACTCAGCCTTAGACTGGCATTGCACGTCTGCATGACATAGGGATAAAATACTGTACACTACTTACACTGTAGATGTATATCCAGTTAGCTCTTACAGTAACTTCAAATTCTTGGTGGCTAAAAATGAGGGTGTGCATACTTGTAAGAAGCAGATTATACAAATATGTAAAAAAAATAAGCAACTTGAAGCTTCTTAAATTATTCTGCATATTTGTCCTTAAGCTATTAAAGTTTGTATAGCAAAATCTTCAGGAAAATAACCTCAAAGCTGAAAGTCTCAAGTTAACTTAAAAATAAACAAAAATAGAAATCAATGGATAAAGGCAGTTGCATCCCAAATCTGAGCTATAGGACTGTAAAATAATATGTCAAAAGACATAATTTTATGAGAAAAAAATATCTTCAGTCAAGGTGAAAGACTGTATCTTCAACTGTTTGTTTTGGAGTTTTGGGGTGTTTGCTTTGTTTTGTTTAATTAACTATTCAAAACATTGGCAAATGGGATTTTAAGGTGAAGTCAGAAATTAATTATGATCTACAATACGACTCAAAGTGCTGATGCATTTTTGAAAGGGATAAAAGAAATATTTCTTCCACTACAGCAAAAATGTGTGATATCATATTACAAATAAAGGATTTTTCAGTAGCCTCCAGGACCAATAGAGAGTATTTAAAAACCAAGAGATTTTTCTGGCAAATTTGTTGTATACATATTTTCCTTGATTTATTATGGTACTTTAATTTAATTCACATTAAAATTTTGTGTATGTCACAGTTAACTATTTCCCACGATATTGAGTGAAAACTGTATTATACTAGTGAGCTTTTATGTGGTATCTGTTCCTCCTCATTAGCGCCGAAGCTGAGAACCATACCAAACTGAGTAAAGGACTCAATTCACACTGTTTTCCGGCTATATCTTAAAAGGAATGTTAAACAAATCTCAGGAAATATAACTCTTCAACTGTAAACAGTTCGACCTTGCTAGAAATTTCTACTGGAATCTACTTTTTCTAGTAGAACTGGGTCCTACAGATGGTCTGTTCTCCTCAGTGAAGTCAGTGGAACAATTCAATTTTAGTCTGTAACAGAAAACTGATGTTAAGAAATAATTCATTACATTATGTTGTGTAACAGTTGCAAAGTTTGAATCAATGGAAATAAATATTCAGCTTTTGTTCTACAGGAATATTGTATCCACCCATGAAAATATAAGGGCCTTATGATATTTAGAAAGTAAACCAACCATCTGAAAAAAGTTCCCATTTTTATTGTAGAATTCAAAGACTTCATTATTTATCAGAATCTCAGGCTTCAGTCAAAAAGTGACCCCATACTTTTCAAACAAGTGCAATGCATGCAGACTAAATACAGACATTCCATGTTTCAAAGTACAAAATAAATACTCAGTTGGGCAGAATATATTAATTTTGAGGAAGTGGTAATTCAAGCTGCCAGAAAAAAAGATCATTTATGTATAGCAGTAGTTAATTTTGAGTTTGCATGACCATTTAGTTAAGTGAGCCTAATTTTCATTGGCACATGAATATCAGATACTAATGTTTTTATCTCAGAACTTACTTCTTCACACTTCAGAACTAATCTTAAAATTTTCATGGCAACAAGTCTTTGTGAGATAGGATGATATCTGCACTATATGTAATTCCAGCTGAAGTTTATGAACATTGAGTTCAGGAGTCTGTGTTACTTATGAGGTGTGTCTGCTTCCTCTACTATCCTTTCTTTTAGAACATAACTCTAACAACTGTGAACCCCAAGATCACTGGGTAATTCATTGGTCTTTGAGTATCTTTCTTTCTACTGGATACTGCCCTTGAGAAAGTAATTGAAGAATGCTGATGATGCCATCAGTCTGGTCTTTTATAAAGTGAATTGTCAGTTTCATAATCACCTTCTTAGTAGATAATTTGTCTAGGGACAATACTCTCACAGTTTAGTCATCTCAGGTACATACATGCATTTAAGTGATGAAAATCTAGTCCTCAGTCTTTCAGAATTCATATTTACCAAATACGTGTGCTACATATTTATTTCAGGTGCCACATGTTTCTAGAGCTGAAATATTAAGGTAAAGTCTCTCTGGATATTACTTTTTGGAAGAAATGTAAAAAAATACAAGTCACTGTTGAGATGAGGTCTGCAACAGCATCCTGGCTTTTTTGGTGATATAGTACTGGTTGCTTTAAGCAAGATCTCTTTGCCCTCACACAAACACTACTATCAGCCAAACTTACTCTTGCAGTTTGGTGGAAAACTTAACTACAATCACTAAAACTCCCAAAATTCTGTTGGATTGCAGGCCTAATAAGAGGTATTTTTGCTTTCAGTCACCTTCATGACCACAGTTTATGAATTGAAAGCAAGTTTAACTCTAATGAAGGAAAGTGTTAAAAACTTGATTACAAACTTGGAAAGGAAATTACAAATGGAAATACAAACAAATTACAAACAAATCTCATTCATTCTTAACAAGGAAGAATTTTCTTAAGATATTCCAAGGTATGAATCTCAGTAGCTGGGTCAAATAGTTCCTTTTCTCCTTTAAACTCTTTCAGACTTGTTTATCTACATAGTTCTTTTGGTTTTTAGTCTCTTTTTTTTTCCACAGTGGCATCTACTTGCCTCTCACTTGTCTCAGAACAGCCATGATATTTTTCTGCAGAAAGGATTAATCTTTGGCAATGTAGAGATCTTTCTTGAGGCAGGCCCTTGATGTTTTTGACTGCAGTTTCTTTTTTTTAGTATTGTCTCTTAATGTAAAAGCAGTCTTCAATTTCTTAGTGGACCAAGGGAAAATGCAGATCTGATCTTCATTCTAGTGCTGTAGAAGTACCAGCTTATTCACAAAAAATCCTCAGTGCAAAATGTGATGTGTATTTATTGTCATGCTTTAAAAAAAGACATCTTAAGTGCCTTGATTTTCTCTTGATTTTTTTCCTTCTCTTCCTACTCTTTATACACTGTTTTTCTGAGCTTCTGAATGAATAAATGAATGAAAAATGTTCCTGCAGGAAAGAAGTTTAAATATTAATATCTTCCCTGGTTATCATAAGCAGACAGAGACATAATAGAATTATACCTCTACTATACGCTACTGTACTATAGTAGAGAAAACACTATCAGCCATTTTCATTTGAAAACAAAACATTTGAAAAAAAAACATTTGAAAAAAAAACATTTGAAAACAAAAACTGTTTTCAGTTTTTGGTAATAGAGATATTTCATTGGGAATGTACCATTGAAGAAATATGTAAAGAAGACAGAGGTCATTTTCTTGATCTAATCAGAGACAGCAGATTTCTCTTTCAGTAATTTTTGAGACCCAAATTTAAAATCCCTGATATTTGAAAGTTGGAGTTTCTGACTCTAAAGTAGTCCAAGTATCAGATTTTCTCCAGTGTTTGCTCTCAATTAATCCACAAGACAATTAGGAGATGTAACAGATTGTTCCTGTTATTTACCATGCCTAGGGGAAAAAAAATCAACTGATGTAATCCTGTAAATTCATAATCAGAATTATTTTCCTCATCTTGAAATAAAAGTATTTTTTTAATGGCTGGGATGTCTGAAGAGGTGCTTTATAAGAGAAGCATAAATGCATTTGTTCCATATTCCTTTACAAAAACTGTTTTTGTTAGGGATAATGACTACTGGTAGATTTCTGATTCCTACAAGATGGGTGACTCCCCCCATGCAAATCACCATTGATACCTTGCACATCAACAGCTCTGGCTTGCTTGATATATTTGTGAACCTCTTCAGCTTATTAAACTCACAAAAACTAATTATCTTACAAAAATTAATGTGATAATTTTTACTTGTTCATAATATACAGTGGAATAAAAAATCTTACCTTGCTAAGACAGTTAACAATATGAATGGGGCTGTGCAGAATATTGCAAATTTATCTAAGAAAAAAAAAAAAAAAGTAAAAAAAATGCTCATTTCCAGCCACTTGTAAAACCTGGATTCTGACCAAGGAAATTTTTGACAGCCAGAAACACACAAAACTGGACCTGTACCATCCATACTACTTGAGTCATCTTCCTTTTCCTTCCAGAAATCAAAAGAAACAGTAGCATAAAATGGCAATTTCTCAGAGGCATAAGAGTATTTTTAAAAAGGGATTTCAAGTTTTTCCTAGTTTCATCTTTGCCAGAGTCTCTCTGGAAAAGGTAATTCATGATCTATTTCAGGGCATCATTGGAAATCAAATAGAGAGAGACATAATAATGCTACAAAAAGCAGATTCTGTAAAAGACATTAACACACAAACATAATAATCAATTAGATTTGATTTTGATCTGGGTTAAAATAAATTTTGAAAAAATTTAATCATTCTAAACTGGACTTTAAGGTTAAGTTTATTTCATTGTAGTAGCTATACTCAAACCTATGTATTTATAATATCCTGTCACTGAACTTCAAATACTGATGTATTAAGAATTGACAATGTAGATGACATCATGCAGCTATTTCACTATATTGTAAGAAATGTATATACATTTAAGTTTTGGTTATTAACATAACTTGTATCAGAAAAAGTATAAAATGGCTTTTTTTGGTTGTTGTTGTTGTTTAATAGACTATATTTCCTTATTAATCTCCAAATTTCCATCCCATACACCTGTACTTTGCCCTGGTTAAGCTTCTTCCTAGTAGCTAGCATAATGAGGTTTAGTATGGGAATAATGTTTTGCTTTCTGACTGCATTCTTTCTATGGATATTTTCTAAGTGGAAGATAAACCTTGACCTTCTTGAGACAGGGCTGTTCGTTAATCTTCACCTCTGTATACCTGTGTTGTTTCACTTTCTAAAACATGCAGAAGACAACATGAAGCCATTCAGAGTTCTAGATAGAGCTATTAACAAAAATTTGTGGAAAAAAATAGTTAAGTTGAACTTTTTTTTTTTTTGACAGAGAATTTCCATTCACATTTTTGCTGTTCCTATTACCCTGATGGATCAAGTTGTTTAATAAGATGGTTTTTTATTTTGTTTTCAGCTGTTTGGATTCTGGACTACCAAGAGTCTAGTCATGGTCTCTACAATATGTTTATCTTTTCCACAGTGTTCCCATCTACTGAATAGCAGTGTCATTGGAAATTGAAACTTCTTCTGATTGTAGAAGTAAGAAAGTACTGGAGATCCTATCCTATCCTATTAGGCAAACAGCTTCTTCTACTTCAGCTGTGACATGATTCCATACCTTTTGTCTTCAGAATTTTTACAAATCTTAGCCCAAAAATGTTCCCACATCTACTTCCAGATGAAGTCAAACCTCAGATTGCTTTGTTCTATCAGCTATGGCAGGAGTAACAGAGTAAATAGGCCAAATGCCTTGGTGGCATAAGTTTGCTAGCTCACTGGAGTTATTCCAGCAAATTACTTGACTCACAGCTATTTAAAGGAAAAATAATGAGATATTAGTATGAATAAATCCCTTAGCCTTGAAAGTGTAACTTAAGTATGTATTATAATCCAGTGGACAATGTGGGATACAATACCAGACAGTATCAGAATTTAGAAAAAAAAGCTAGGGCATTATTAACTAATATGACATAATTTTGTTCATGTCTTATCAAGAGTTGATGTGTCATACAAAATCCTAGCCTTTTCTAAAGGCCAGGTGTTTTTTAAAAACTTCGGTAATTTCTTTTGTATATAATTTTTTCTTTTGCTCTACAACGATCATAATATTTCACGGATTACAACCTATAGCTGCAATCCTCACATTTTGAAATAGGAGATGACCTTCAATCTCTGGCCTAGCAGCAAAATCTTGAAAAGTGTGTAATATTTATTTTATTTTTGGAGAAGAATACAGAAACCAGCGATAGAATGCACTATTCAGCAGTATGCCCCATATCTTATCATTCAAGAAACCACAGAATACAGCCAGATTTGTGAGCAATTTGATTCTGCTCACCAAGGTCTTGCTGCGATGATTACTTTCATATAGAATACCTCTCAAGCACATAGTGTACAATACCAGAGTTTCTGATCTGGAAGCATAAAAATAGCAGGAGTAAAACAGTTTTAATGAGTGGACTCCTGCAGCAGTAGGCCTGCCATCTAAGAAGAGTGAAAACACTTGTTAGTGCTTAATGAGCTCTGAAAACATTTTGGCTTTTTTGTCCTTCAGTATTTTCTTTTTAATTTCATTTTTTATAAAAAGAAACATCTTGTAGTGTCTGTCCCTCTAATGAGTATATTTAGAAAAACAGTACTTTTTTTTTTTTCTTTGAGAAAGGTGAGGTAGGGGAAAGCAAGGTAGGAAGGAAACATTATTTTCACCAGGAAATATGTTTCTTTCAAAGCCAATGTTCCGCAGTTATTTGAAGTTTTGAATTAGCTACACACTTTGGCCATCAAGGCACACTGGTAGGAACTCTACAGGTTTGGAGGATCCAATGGGGTTGAGGCAGTATGTATTGTGGCCAAAAGCAATAGCTGTTGCACATCTTGGCAAAGGGTGCTTACTTTCATCTGGAAAACAGAAAGCCCCTTCTAGTGCTTAGTGAAGTCAGTTGAAATCTTCCAGCTGGCTCTAATGAGAATTTCATCGGGTCCCTAGGCTTTGGTAAAATGACTGTGGAAGTGAAGGGAAACTATAATTGAGAAAATCTTTCCAAAAGCAATTTTGAGCACTTTTCTTGCTAAAAGCAAAACGAAACTCAGAAAGAAGAATAAAGGAGAGCATAGATCAAACTCTGAAGTAGTTCCTAGATTTTTTTTTCTGTAGAATATAGTACAAGGAAAGATGCCTAATGCACCTGTATTTTGAAATGAAGAGCTAGACAGATTTTCCTGTTTTGCCATTACATTGATATAACATATGAAGTCTTAGATGTATGTATTGTTTCATCACAGAAAAAATTCATTTCTACAATATGGGAAAAAAATTAGTATTTGATGTAGTCTTTCTAAGAAAATAAATACAAGAAATTTCCCATTGTCCTTTTAAGGTGTCATTACTATCCAGACTAAAAACAAGGTGATGTCAGGTTTCATTCCTCTTTTGGTTCAGGACAGAACTGTGTATAAACTCTCCATCTATGGAAAAACAACAACAACAAAACCCCCAAAAAACCAAACAAAAAACCCCACCCAAACCAAACAAACCAAAAAGCCACCTAAAGGCAAATCACAACCAACCAGAAAATCAGAACAGTCTGAGATTTTGCAAGTTGAAAGTTCTTTCTTGACAAACAGTGTAGGAAATATGAAAGGGCCCAATCTCAGAAAGGAACTGGTTGTTTGTGTTGTCTAAGAAAAAACTCAGAACTCCACATCCTAATCTCCTGGTAATTATTTCAGGACACATTAGAGATATTTATTCACAGAGTTTTAATTTTTTTGCTGTTCCCAGCAAATGACCATAATGGTAGTTTGTCCTGTGTCTAAGTAGGTAAGTCTTGCGACACAAGTACTCCCCGTGAATGTAACCATACTTCCATAAACACAGATGACCTTTTAACTCACTTTAGTCAGGATGTAAACATGTTTAAAAGCTCAGTATTTACAGTAACTGTGTTTTGAGAGAGAAAATAAAATTTATTTAAGCAAGATTGCAAGATTAGCTTTTTGTATTAAATTTTTGATTACTTTCTTCGTAATCCTTTTGCAGTCATGCAGAATGTAGCTATTGCCTGCATCCACACCTGCCTGCGTGTCTTGGCATCGTTCTCTGAAGTGATAAAAGCGGCGCAGATATACAGTTCTTGTGCATACTGTATTTTGCAATATCTTTTGCTAATCTAGGTCTCCAATTTCATTTTGAAAGCCATGCTTTACAAGTCACCTGTTGATGTATAATAAAAGGAGAGATACATACCTTACAATCTTCTGACTTTAAATTTAGATAATAAAAATGCATGTTACAGACAAAGTAAAAATATCCATTCTCTTACACACTTCTGTGTTCTTTAGGAGTCATGGTTATCCATCCTTCTAAATCAGGTTTTCTACTTTTTTCAGTCATGTAAACTTCTCTCTCTTTCTCTGTCATGCTAGAAACATAAGTCCTTTACTGCTGACACTAATGAAGACACCTTGTACCTGGTTCTTTCTATATTCTCTTGTGACTTCCTCCTTAAGTTTTTCTTAAGATGGAACACTTATTGCTTGACCACTGCATTCTCTTGCTAAAAGAATTTTTCTTCATATCACAGTTCCCAAATATAAGTTAAAGGAAATTGGTTCTCCTCAGATGTCTCTATAAAAATAGCAAAATATCAGGACTGAATTTTTTTGCACCAAATATATAAAATGTTGAATGTTGTAAGACTTCTGAACGTTGTGCAGACTTCTGAAAGTAAAAAGCTTTCCAAGAATCAGGAATAGTAATAAATTGTACATGGGGGTTCCCAAGTATTTAGTTATATTGGTTTAATTTTCCATATACTTAAAGATTTTGTATTTAAGCCTTGGAGGAGCAATATGTTTAAAGCTTCTTGTAAGTGAACTACTCGTCAAATTACAAGTTAAATGAGACTTGAAAAATCTTCATCCTCACTAATACTACTTTTTTTTTTTCTTGGTCAGGATTAAAAACCTGAAAGATTTGGAGTTCCAGTGGTCCAGCATATCATGAGCTATCCATCTTTAATGTAGTAGTATTCACTATTTTATTAAGAGCAATATTTCACTAAAAAATTCTTCTTGATATTATTAAGGATGATGTGACATCCTCATTTTGCATTGAAGTTGTTCCTGCTATTTGGTATTTATGTCCTTTTGTATAGTTAGTTATCTGACTGCCTGGGATGACCACCTGAGTGAATAGCAAAATTTCAGTGATACGTGCTTAGTTTGACACAGTAAGGACCAAGCAACACTATACAGCTAAATATTTTCAATAAGAAGTCACTGTGCCTTTCACTGACATTCTAGGTAAACACACAGGAAAACTTGTTTCTCAACAACTGAGCTGTTAAGGAGGAGTTTTGTAACCAGCTGTATGTCAGAAAAAAGGGAAAGAAGTGGTAATGGAGAAGTGGTAGTGTTTGCTGTGTTGTTTGAAAAAAATATCCAAGCTCTGTGCTTGAATCTGTAGAAGTCTTGCCTTTTGATACCAATTGGCAGATCGTTAAATTGCAAAGCATATGTTTTCTCTTGTAAGTGTGGTAGTGCTGTGATCTTACAGTCTTTCAAGTTTGTAGTGACCAGGTACATAATAAACATGTATAACAATTATTTTTATGAGATGGTTGGATGTTTGAACCTTGCTGGTAATGCATATCTCCATTCCAGACTTGTATTTAGCAGTAAGAACTATAAATGTGTACCTATGTTTTTACAAACACTCGTAAGATTATCAAGCCTCTTGCAACATTTTATGTATTCTTAAAGGTTTTGTTCCTGAATACAGCAACCTGCAAGGAAAAAAAAAAAAAACAAACAAAAAAACCCAAAACCAAAAAAAAAAACCCCATAATTTTTTCTTCTTCTCTATTTAAGTGAAACTGTCTGTTTTTCATGACTCTCAGGGGAAGACTGAAATAATTCCCAGATACGTGGCAATGGATTACCAGTGAACTGTGTCTAAAAACATTTACACTAATTGCTTACCAGGGATGAGGTCTTTTTTGCCTTTTGCACTCTTTGAATATAAATTTTATTAAAAATTACATTATATGGACTATGTTAAAAATTCTTACTACATGTTGAGAAACAAGAAAACTTCTTTTTTAATTCTATGTTCTTTTGATCCTTTATATTGAGAGTTCAAAATACAAATGGATGGAAACTTCAGGAAACAGTCATCCTTAATCTCATTACTTTCATAGCATCACTGTATAGTCTGTCACTGTGTAATGATAAAGGGTAATATTTTCTTTATGAACAATTCCGCAGTACAAGTTCATTAGTAAGAGTCAGCATGGATTTATCAAAAAATAAATCATGCTGAAGCAACCTGATAAGTCTTCCATAATGCGGGAACACACTTTCTTGAAAGAAGGGATCCCCTGACTGCAGTAAGGGTTTTCATGGTACCCATGACTTTCTGCAAATAGAAAAATTAGGAAAGAGAAAGATGAGAAAAGAGAACAACCATTGAGGGACTCTCTGTAAGAAACTGCATCAGTTCTTGACATCCCTCAAAATGAGCATGAATCCAGTGGCTTCCCAGTGGGAGACTTACCTCCAGGTCTATTTGACTTCATCTCTCTCACTTCTCTGTTCTGGAAGTGTGAAATAAACAGCCCTTCCCTGCACCTTTTGATCTGAAACTCCCAACCACAGAGTGGGAGTCTATCTCTTTGAAACTGAGGCAATCCTGATTTCATTTGTCCTTTGTCTTTCTCTTTCACCCACCTTCTGAAGTGTAGTATGTCTGAAGGCTTTAAGATTGGCTGTCTAGGTCAGGAAAACAGCCTGAGTAAAACCTGAATTTTAAAATTTAGATTTTTTTTCAAGTCATCCTGTGGTGGTACATTTTTGCTCTAGTATTATTTCAGTTGTAATTGTGCTGTATTCAACATGTTTTAAGTTTGTTTGATCTTACCTACCCCCATGCAGTTGGTTTAGTCTGCCATTGCTTCCTCCCCCTTTCCCTCTCTGTCAGTCCAAGTACCTATCCCTTGTTCCCGACCTTTCCATGCCTGTCATTGTAACCCTGCCCCTCTCCCCTGTCAGTTAATGTAAACCCGGCCTGTCCCTCCAGAACCCTCTATGTCGTTTATGTAATCCCTGAGTTTCCATTGGCTGTGGGAAACCGTTTGCCTCCCCTCATACCCCTCATTGGTTGCAAGATTATGTAATCCCTGCCCTGTACTCCTCCCCTGAGTTCCTTTGATTGGTTGATGAATTGTATCCTCCCCTAAGACTTCCTCCCTTGATAAGTTGTTGCACAAGGTCTGAAGATGGTTCTTTGTTCCTGACTTCCTTTGGAGTGTGAATGCTCTTGGAGACTGATACAAAGAACCCCTCTAGCTTCTGTATCTCAACCCTCAGTGCCACTAGTCAACTGTCCGCAGATGGGATCAGTCCCCTGGCTGCACTGCTACCCGTGCCAGTTGCTCACCTGGCAGGGAGCAGCCATTTGGTTGCATGGTTCCGAGAGGGAAGGAGAGCCAGCTGGAAATGGCTTTATCCTGGAGACCAGACACTGTGTCATCATCCCAGTAAAAATAAAGACTGTTTCTAGTGTGAATTAAGTTGTTTGCCTAGTTGATTATTTTGTCTATCAGACTTCATTGGCAGCATGATGAAAGGATCAAGTAAATAGGGAAGGACTGGAAGAGCAAAACTGTGGTCTTGTTAGGATCATCAAAAGCTTTTCTGGACCTTAGTTGCCGGGTTTTGAGGACAAGATGGGTCAAAAGTTGACAGAAAATCAGCTAGAGAGATGTTTGTTCCATTAATGATTTTTGAAAAGGTGGGGGTTTTTTTGGTTTTTTGGGTTTTTTTTTTTTTTTGGTGGTTTTTTTTGGTTTTATTTTTGTTTTGGGTTTTTTCCTTTTTTTTTGTGGTTCTTGTTGTTGTTTGTTTTTTAAGAAGCAGTTTGCTTTTTAAATTTCATTTTGCAAATATGTAAGTAGCCAAATATTTAGGGGGTACTACAGGACTGAAAAGTAGTTAGGTTTGTTCATAAGAATTTTCAGAATCGAAAAGGCTTCTTCTGTTTACTACATCCTGATGG